>NW_015170912.1:290976-411137 GCF_001447785.1 Gekko japonicus | reverse complement strand
AGAGAATATGATGGGCATCACCACATTTGATGTTTCTCTGTAGTTGCTCTAATGCATAAGTTGCTTCTTGCTGGGGCAACTCAAAAGTGTGATAACTTTACAAAGTGCTTTTTCTTTCCCAGCACTTTACACGAGGAGGAAGAGGGAGGAGAGGAACATATTTAGCAAAGGATCTCATTCTTCCCCCAGAGAATGAGAAACCCCCTGTGTATTTATTTATTTATTTATTTAAAATATTTTTTGCTGCCTTTCCTAAGTTCTGTTTACGATTATACCTCCGGCTAATCAAAGTGCTATATGATAGCTACAGAAGTCCCCTCTGTAGTACGTCTTGTAAAAAAATCACCTAAATGTGACAATAAAGTGCTGATGGAGTGGAGAACAATATGCTCTAATAAAACTATAAGTAATAATGAAATTAATCAATGATAAAACAAAACTCTCACTTTTTGCTTTGCTTATAGGAATTGCACGGACGGTTTAACCTGCCACTTGATAGACCTTATTTCCGACGGGCTAATGCTTATCACTTTCCGGATGAACCATTCAAAGATGGCTATCTCAGAAATCCACATGTACATCTCAGTCCACCTGGCATAGAGTCTGGTGTGGTGAGTTCCATTTGTGCTGCTCTCACTCTGATTTCAAGCTTGAGGAGTAACTGATAGAACAAAATAAGGAGAACAGAATCCATAAAAGCAGAAGAATTAGGAGGCATATCTGACCAGCTCCTGGTACCCGTCAGTCAGTTTAAAACAAATGAGAAATGCCCAGCTCCATCACATAGCTCAATAAACAAGGAGATTCATACCAAACTGGGTGCAAGGGGGTTGGAGGTGGTCACCTTGTGGAAGTTCACATTACAGTTTTTACATCCATGGCTCTTCTAGAACCCTCTTAGAGGAATCTTGGTTCCAGACAACTCAATGACTCTGGCCTTTGTAACTCGTAGCATATTTTTTCTTTGCAGAAATAATGCTAAACCTATGAACTGGACTGTCTTTCTAATTCTTCTCATCACAGGTGTATTTGGTTTACGGCACATACAGTTACCATCATTATATGCAGGATCGTGTTGACGATAATGGCTGGGGCTGTGCCTATCGGTCGTTGCAAACCATATGCTCGTGGTTCAGGCATCAGGGGTACACAGAGAGACCAATACCCACCCACAAGGAGATCCAGCAGGTAAAGATATCTTCCAAGTTTGGGTCCTTTGAGAATAAACAGCTGCTGATGGAATTGGTTATTCTGACATGGTTGACTCTCATTTACAGGATGCATTTACAGTTGCTGAAGGTCCTCTAAGAGGGGAGTCAGGGTTGGCATGATATTTTTATTTTCCGCTATATGACTTGCCCCATTATTGCAGCCCTCTGTCGTATGGGAGTGATCTGAAAGGCAGACTTTGCTCCCTGCTAGGCTTGGCAGTCTGGTTCTTACTGGGGTAGTATACCTGTGTCTGGGCCATCGCACGTCTGCAGGTCGGGGCTTGCTAGGATTGAACCCTCAGGCCTGACATTGTTTTCTGTATACAGTGAATTTTTTATATATGAAGGGGCATTCAGCTATTTGAGGCCACACCTGACGTCTGAAACAGTGCAGCCCAGGTGCAGGTGTGCCACCTCAATCAGAGCTGGAATAAATTAATGTTCATTTTAGTATCAAAAGCACTAAAACGTCATAATATAAACACTAGCACGAAGCATGTCCATTTAATGGGAGTCTTTCCTTCCTGCTTCCATTGCTTGCCCTGCTGTAATGACAACAGAATGATATTAACAGGACACCAGTGCTGTGGAACAAACAGAGGTGGGGCATATTCCACTAGGCAGTTCTGCCTTCACCTTCCACTCTATGTGGTGCAGAGGTGGAGGCCACTGTGGGCTGAAGTCACCTGAGAAATGCACATTGCTTCATCCATTGTGCTGGTATGCAGCATTCTGTGCCAAATGCAGTTCCCTTCTGCCTCCCCTTGCCTGTTGTGGAGGGGGACTGGCCCCTATGTCAGCCTACCTCTGCCCATTGCACTCTGAGCACAACTTGGCCTCCCTAGTATACTGCCAGAAGGGAAAGTGTGAGGGGGATCAAGGACCCTTCTTTCCACCAAAGAGCCCGGGGATCCACCTAGGGATTTCTGCCACAGTTGGTGCTGCTGAACTTTCTGGTACTCTTCTGCCCCCTATTGGACAAAGGGCATCAATATCAGCATGACTCTGCGTTGCCAGATTATAGACAGAACAAAGGGCTAACTCAGCTGTATTAGTACAGAACACCTGCTTGGGATCGTCCATATCACGTACATATTTTGTTTAGTGCCTGATATGTTGTTGGCCTAAACAAATATTTAGAAGCAGCAGATTACAGTGGAGATCCTTCCACAACATCAAAAGGAAGTTGGCTTCAGATACTGGAGTGGTAAAATCTAAATCCTTTCAGTTGTGGGTTTTCATATAACAGTTAAGCACCATTTTGATAGTGATACTATACACTATGGTGATAAGGACAGGTATGGTGTTAAATCAGTGTGTGATCTATTCATACATCAATTGCTCATGCCATTGTAGCCTAAGAATCTTTCTCCACAGCATGTCTCATGTTGATGGTATTGCATACCTGTTTGGGGCCAAGAAGTATTCCTACCTAGAAAAAAAGTGTTTTCTCTTTTTACTATTTGGTTTCCAAAAAAATCAGACATGTGTAAAAGAGTTTCAAATAGGTAAATATAGTAACTAATAATCTATACAAATTAGTGTTATTTCTGTTTCTTTGCTTGTGGTGGTTTCGAAGGCTCTTGTTGATGTTGGAGACAAGCCACTGCAGTTTGTTGGATCACGCCAGTGGATTGGCTCTATTGAAGTCCAGCTTGTACTGAACCAACTACTAGGGATAACTTCAAAAATATTATTTGTCAGGTAATAATATTTAAGAAAGGAATTTCTATTGAAACAAAGATGATAAGAATCCAGGCAAGAACAGGCTACCTCAAAGGGGGTGGGGGGGCTGTAGCCAAAGAAACCTGATGAAGGAAGTTTGCTAAAGACTAGGAATGAGAAGATGACCCAGGTTGAAACTGTAGTTTAGTCATGAAATTTTGGTTAGTCACACACTCTTAACCTGATCTACCTTGCAAGATTGTTGTAAGAATAAATATGTGTGTATGTGTACAGCCTTAAATGCTTAAAGTAAATAAAGTTGGTGAACCTTTTGAAAAATGTATCCATCCAATGCATACAGAGTACATAATTTTATTGGCTATTAAAACAAAGGTAAGTCACCAGCTTTCATATTATACAAGCAAAGGTTTGCAGCTGGCATCTGTAGAAAGAAGCTGGGAATTTTGTTATGTTAATACTATATAAAATCCTGTAAATCTGTTGATTCTGAAGTACACTTTATGATGGTAATCTGAAAAGGCAGAAAACATTTTATTTACTTCAGTTTCATTTGGGACCACATGGTACCACTGTTACCACTTCTTTCATAGTAATAAATGCCATCTAGGTGAAAGTGATTTCTGATTGCAAGTAAACAATTTATTTCCTAATGTCATTTTATAGCTAGTGGTAGAAGCAGCATACAAGTTTGCTTTAGAATTTATATGTACAGATAAAGACTGACGAGCAGTTATATTTTTGTGCTGGGAAACATAGAGTAGTCCAGAAATTTCACTCTTGAGAAGGTCCAAAGGTTGTTCTAAGTGTTTTCACAGTAAAAAATATAGTGTGTACAATATGGGATGCATACAACCCACTATAATGTGCCCCAAGTTAGGATGAAATGTGCTTAGCCCCCCCCCCCCCCATGTAAACCGCCCAGAGATCCCCCACCAAGGGGTTAGGGCAGTATATGAAATCGAAGGTTAAATAAATAAATAAATAAATAAATAAGGCATGCCTTACACTTATGCAAGATAAAACCTGGTAAATGTGTGCCATGGGTGACATGGCAAGGTTGCTCTGCCCTCTGTCTGTTCCTGGAGGCAAAATGGGTTCCTTTAAGCAAGTGGGGCTGTGACAGTTTCTCAGGGATGGAACTGCTGGTAATGCACATGTTGAGCCCATTCTCAGGGCTGCATGAATCTGTGAATTCATAGTAACATGAGCCTAGATGGGTATTGCAGAGAATGCTAATGATTATTTTTCCCCATTATAGCCAAGGCTCTGAGCTGGCTTCCCAGGGAAGAGAACTTGCTAATCATTTCAAAACTGAAGGGACACCAGTTATGATTGGTAAGCCTTTTAAGACCAAACAAATAAGCATCATCAAGACGTCTCTCTTTGAAATATTTTCTGGAGTTTTTAAGAAGTTCTGTACCTTGAGCTAATGAGATCCATGTTCTTTTCTTCTTTGTCCTGGAACTGTAGCCATTTATGGAACTGGACATTTGACTGCTCTCCTACATAGAAAACTCCATGCCTATGAAGAATTACATGTCATGGGGAAGGTTAGGCTAGAGCCCTTGTTCCTGATATGGAAGCTTCCCACAGGCATTTTTATATGCAAATCTATTTGGTAGTGTGATCCTCTGTTTGCTTAGAGCAAGAGTTGCTGTTTATTTTCCATACTTTTATTTATTTATTTTATATACTGCCCTCCCCACAATGGGGCTCAGGGTGGTTAACAACAGTTTATAAATACAATTCTAACGATAGATAGATAGACAGACAGATAGACAGACAGACAGATAGATAGATAGATATCTTAAAACAGTAAACCAAACTGATCATTTGGCATTAAACCTTATGTATCCTCCCATGGGGGAGGAGACGGGGAGGCCAGGCTTGATGGTAAACCATTGCTGTCCTCAATCATAGGCCTGGCAGAACATCTCTGTCTTACAGGCCCTGCGGAATTGTTTTGGGTCCCGTAGGGCACGGATATCATTAGGCAGAGAGTTCTGGAACAGCAAATCTGCCTAACTGGCCCACCAGTTCCAGGTATAATATATGTGACTACTCATTTTTAAATAATAAAGGCTGCCATCTTCTCCCTCTCCCCCCCTCCCTAACTCACAGCTTTTGGGAAAATACACCTGAGCTCTGTTTTGTTCATTCCTAAAGTGGCTCCATCTGTGGCTTACAAATACCAGGACTGGACTACATTTTCTTCTGGCTGATTTTTAAGTCTCCAGAATGTACTTGATTATTTTTAGAATCTCAGTTACTGTTCAGAAAGCTGAGCTAGTCAGGATTCTTTAAAAAAAATTAAAATCTTTGGGGTCAAGTGATTAAGAATCATGGTCTCCACCCTCCAGCAGTCATTTTAGATCACTTTGATTAAATAGCTTAGAAGTAGAAAAGGAATGTTTGGCTCATATTTTTTTCTCTTGCTCTTGAGAGCTCTTTTGGCTTCACAGAGAGTGCAGCAATTAGTGTGTCAGACTAGAACCGGGAAGATTTCAGTTCACTTCACTTTGAAGTTTAGAAGGTCCAAAGGTTGTTCCCGTGACTGTCAGTCTAATCTTCACTCAAAGGGTTGCTGCAAGAATAAAGGTGGGATGACGGATGGACCATGTACACTGCTCTGACCGCCTGGAGGAAGGATGAGGTTAAAAATATGACAGCACAGTTACCTCACTTTCATGATTTTTTCCCCTGCAAAAAATATTTCCATGAAGATGCCTCTCCTCTTCCAGGGAAAAGAGAAATGTTATTCTGGTTAATAATTCCGGAGGAAGAGCTGTGCTACAGCAAAAATAAGCAGGAGTCTAGTGGCATTTTTGGCACCTTCAGATACTTCTAAACAAATGGACTGTGCTCCACAAAAGCTTATGGTGGAATAAAATCTCCAAGTCTTTAAGGTGCCATAAGATTCCGGTTTATTATTCCTCTGGGTAATTGGGTGTTACACCAAACTTTTAATTTCCTAATTTCCACATCTCACTCTAAATGTGACCTCTTTAAGTATCCTAATGCAAACTTTCACAGACAGTAAACATGGTGCTTGTCTATTCTTTTTTTTCACCCCCCCCTTCAGCATACTAATCACACTTTCTGATGACACTAAGCATCACTGCTTCCCTTTGTTTCATGAAGATTTTTCTTATAGTCTATCATGTCTTTTAGTCTTGTATTTTTCTACTTAAAGGGCATACATGCTGTGTTCTCATCAGGAGAGAGAGTGATCATATTGCTCAAAACAGACTTGGAGAGTCTTTAGGACTGGAGCTCAAATTAGCTATATATATACATACATATATATATATATATACACACACATATATATATACACACACACACACACACACACACATATATATATATACATATATATATATATGCATACACACACACACACACACACATATATATTTTCTGCAAAGTATGTTTTTGGCTTATCTCAGCCATTTGTCTTGAATTTTTCTGCTGTGCATTCTATGAATAGTTGTACTTGTTTTTTAAAGGAATTTTTAGATGTTTGAAAACTTCCTACTTGGCTGTAGAGAACGATTTTTAATTGTGGTTCATGTTCTTTGTCACATTCATTATGTTATCTTTCCTTCTTTCCCATCCTTCCCAATTCAGGTGGGGGAGTTTTGGCTCACACAATACTAGGAGTAGCGTGGAATGAGATCACAGGACACATAAAATTTTTGGTTCTTGACCCACATTACACAGGAGCAGAGGATCTGCAGGCTGTACTAGAAAAGGTGAGACTCTGGTTGTACACCAGATTTTCATTTTACAACTTGAAGAAAATGCAGGAAAAGCTTTGGTATCTGGCAGTCATGGGGAATGGGGGTTGGTGATTAATCAAATGTAGTAGGTTTTTATACCCCACTTTTCTCTACCTTAAGGATTCTCAAAGCGGCTTACAAAGCAGCTTACAGTCCCTTCCTCTCCCCACAAAAGGCACCTTGTGAGGTAGGTGGGGCTGAGAGAGTTCTGAAAGAACTGTGGCTGGCCCAAGGTCACCCAGCAGGCTCCATGTGGAGGAGAGGGGACTCAAACCTGGGGATTCAAATCTAATAGAGTCCACAGCTCTTAACCAAGACACCAAACCGGCTCTCTTAACCACTACACCATGCTGTGCTAGATACTCAGACTTATTTTTCTATCCTGCTCCCACCCTTAGGACCACAGCAACAGAGTACCACCATACTGGGAATGTCATGGATACAGCCCATATGCACTGGTGGGAACCTATCCCTTCTCCCCCACCACACATCATGGCACCATCTTACACAGCAGGCAGAGAAGCAGGCCAGCTGCCCTGTAACCCTTCAGTTCAGCTGACTTCTGACATCTCGGAGCAGGCTGAGGGGGAAGGAGACACCCAAAGATAATGTCAGCTGGTAGCACCAGCTGTCAAAACCCCAGCAGTGGCTGGAGGCATTAAGCTGGCGAGCTGGAGAGGCAAGAGTGTGGCATGTGTGTGCCCAAAGACTCCAGAGTGGGTTGGTTGATGGGAGGAGCTTGCCTTGCCATCTGATTGATGATGCTGGTTAAAACTGTGTGTTCTGGATAATCCAGTGCATGACAACAATGTTTTTATTGTATTTGGTGTGTTTTTAAAATCCACATTTTGACTTTTACTAAACTGGTGAATCCTACACCATTTCTGTATAGGAGGACGAACCAGTATTACTTTGATCCCATATATCAGTAGAGCACACCACACTGCTGACCTCTGCTCATTCGTTCCGGTGGAAAAATATGTTCCATTCTGTTCAAATTGGGCTTCATTTTTGCCTTAGAAACCCAGTGTTAAGGGCTTTTTTTCATTAAAAGCCAATTGTTTTTCAGCGGCAAGTAGCAGCATGCCTGTCTTCCATACTTTGGTGCTACATGTTTCAGAATTGGTCCTAGATGTTTCCCTTGATGGGCTGAGTTGAGGATACTTGTTCCAGAGTGAAACAAGAAAGAGCCACTCCTTGGTTGGGATCCAAAGGGCATGCTCAGACACCTGTATTACCATGGGCATTGTTTAGCCTTCCCTTGCTATTATACTCCTCTGTAATCCCACATAACTGCTCCTGAAGATCAGTGCTGGGGCAACATTCCAACCATTAAGTATAAGGGTATCCTGCTGGAAGAGAAAACCAGCAAATAAAACACCCCACATGTATGTATGTATATAAGAGCCCTGCTAGATTAGACCAGAGGTCCATCTAGTCCAGGACCCTGTCTCACACAGGGAGGTCCAAAAACAGGGTATAGTGGTCGAGGCCTTCTCCTGATGTTGCCTCCTGGCACTGGAGTAGTTGAAGTCTCCCAGCTTCATAATATCATCTCCTTTAGTCACCTCCCTTATTTACTTCTCCGTCTCAAGATCAGCCTCAATGGTTTGATCAGGTGAAAGATAGTACATTCCCCCTTTTAGGTAACCCTTAGGGCCCAATATTTCCACCCATATTGCTTCTGTTGGGGAATTCATTCCCCTAATGTTTTCTAAGTCATTTGATTCTATGCCCTCTTTGATGTACAACACAACACCTCCCCCAGCCCATCCCTCACCATCCTGCCTATGGAGCTTATACCCAGGGATGACTGTATCTCATAGATTTTCTCAGTTGCACCATGTTTCTGACATACCTACTATATCTAAATTGTCGTTTAGCACCAAGCACTCCAGCTCCCCCATTTTGGCTCAGAGACCTCTAGCATTGGCAAGGGCTGGGGGAGGCAAGGTCACTGGAGAGGGAAACTTGTTATAGATGTCTGCCTATAACATGTTTCCCTCTCCAGAAACCCTTGCCTCCCTCAGCCCCCTTTGTCACCACACATGGCCCCTCCTTCGCCATCCTACCCTCACTCCCAAGTTAGGCTACTATCATTGTTACCCTGAGTATTTACACGTTAGTGCCTTGTCATGAAGCTTCTTTGAGCTTTCCCCCTGGGATTAGTTTAAAAGCTGCTCTGCCACCTTTTTGGTATTCAGCAGCAGCAGCCTGGTTCCATTTTAGTTCAAGTGAATGTACACAGATGTCTTTGGATCCTTTGTTGGTAAATTGTTTGCACCAGATGATGTGGTTATTATTGCTTCTCAGTAGTATGGCTTTGTTGCCATAAAAAGAGTGAGTGTGTGCGCTTGTGTGCGTGTGAAGTGCCATCAAGTGGCAACCTTATGAAAATATTCTCCAAAATGGCCTGTCATTAACAGCCTTGCTCAGGTCTTGCAAACTGAGGCCCATCCCCATGGCTTCCTCGACTGAGTCCATCCATCTCACGTTGGGTCTTCCTCTTTTCCTGCTGCCTTCAGCTTTTCCTAGCTTTATTGTCTTTTCCAGTAACTCTTGTCTTCTCGTAATGCAAACAGAGTACGATAGCCTCAGTTTCCCTATAAAGTATTAGCCTTAGTATGATTGTTTTCTTGTGAAGCTCCAAATTAAGACCCTGGTTACATTCTTCAGAACTGAACATGGTGAACTTGGTTTTTTTTTTAAATGCAAGTTCTTTGTTATATCTAGAAAATAATTTTACAGTTTTGGGTACAAATCTCATTTGATTCCAAGCAAGAGAAGTCTGCCATGGAATTCATAGAAATTCACCCCATATCACTGAGGCGAAGGAAGTTTTTGCTTGTCAGTCTGTCTTCATTCTGCCTCATCAAGTTCAATTTTCTGCTTTAGCACAGGAACTAACTCAGCTGGAGTGAAGGTTTCAGCATGCTTGTGTAATTTACAACCTTGTTCCTTCTATATTAGTATCTTGCACATCAGTAGCCATTTTAACTACGTTTTTGGCCTTGAACAGCTGTGTTGGGGAGATTAGGTTTCTGACAATGGATGGAACAGCGCTACTGACTGTTGATAGGCTCAGAGGTGCTTCATCGGGGATTACTCCTTCAGGAGCGCTGAGATATGAACAATTCGTTCTTTTTCCTTTTGTGGACTTTCCTTCAAAGCTACCATTTCACCATGTGAAAAACATGCATTCAGAGGCTGAGAGAAGGCATTTCTTCTCCCAGTTTCTTCTCCCATTTCTTCTCCCAGTGAAGGCTGTCACCATGTAGACACTGTCCTGGCGAGCATCTTCCTGTGTGACAGTTTCTTTTGAGACAAACAGAGATAACAAGACAGATACATCCGTGCAAACAAAACTGTTGAATGCCTATGTTTTGGGACTGACTGACTGTTCCTGTTAATTTTACTGATGGACTTCAACATGTTTTCTTTTGCATTGTGCACCACTGTCCGATCAAGTTAGATCCAGGTGGTCAGCCATGTTGGTCTGAAATAATAGAACAAATTTAGAGTCCAGTGGCACCTTTAAGACCAACAAAGTTTTATTCAAGGTATGAGCTTTCGTTTGCATGCACATGAAATTCCAATGTATTTGAAAAAGCGTGCATGCACACGAAAGCTCATACCTTGAATAAAACTTTGTTGGTCTTAAAGGTGCCACCGGACTCTAAATTTGTCTGATCAAGTGTAAGCTGTAGGAAATGTTTGATCTGAAGCTGTATCTGTGGAACCTTTTGCAATATGAAGGTGGAGTATTTGTGAAGGGTGGGACTTTAGGCCAAGATAAGTTTCCTGATTCTACTCAGAATGGTTGATTTATTTACTACCTGAAGCAGTGGTGGACAAATATTGATCTACAAGTGTATTACAATCTGTTACAATCTTTCTGCTACATTGATCCATGGTATAGGTTAATTTCTGGTATAGGTTAATTTCTCTTGTTCCTCTATGAAATTTTCATATACTGCGATAGTTGGGAGAATGAAAGCCAATGTGCACTATAAAATTCAGACATATATTGGACAGACACATATTGGACATAACTTTTTATTTCATTAAAAAGGATATTTTTGATACCTCTAAAAGTCATAATAGATATTGAAACTGGTTGAGCAGTTGTGGGTTTTTTACAGATTGTACTTACAAATAGTTGCGAAAGCGTTTATAAAATTAATATCCATTGTAAGGTATAAGTGTGAAATGATATATAGATGGCTACAAACTATGTATACTTATAATGTACCCCCAATTTTATGTTAGAGTGGATGTTTGTTATGTTTGTCGTGCTTAGGTATGTTGTAGAAAATAAACATTTATGTGAGAAGTAAACAAAGGAGCCAGTCTGTAAATCACATAATGTATTCAGGCTTTTGATGTTGATGCAGGGTTTGACAAATCCCAGGCACCAGGTCATGGTGTTGCCTAGAAATCTCATTGTGGCACCTAGTATTTTCAGCAGTGATTTTATTATGATGACAGCCAGGGTTACCCCGATTCATATACCACAACACTTTTGTCATATTATGACTTGAATAAAAATTACAAGAAATTGTGTACAAGTAGATCCTATGCAATAATTAGAAAACATGGTCTTTAAAATACAAAACTGAAGGCTGCAAAATGAGTCTGGCGTCTAAATTTTGGGGCTGGCTCCTAGACCAAAACGAAATTTGTTAATATAGTATCAGCTTGGTCAAAATGCCAGGTATCACCTTTATAGCAGGTATGTCTGACAGTGCTTTTCTTTCTCCTATTATGCAGGGTTGGTGTGGATGGAAGGGACCAGATTTCTGGAGCAAAGATGCTTATTATAACCTGTGTCTACCTCAGCGTCCAAAAACTATCTGAACATATATTTTGGAGATCATAGAAAATGAGCTGTTGTAGCTAGAAAAATGTGTACACACTTATAAGAAATGATTACATATTTTCACTTCAAATATTACCGTATTGCTGAGAGTCCCAGTCGTATACAAATGTTAATTCCACTATTTTTAGAGTGTAAATTAAGAATATGGTGATCTTTTAAATAAAATAAGTATTAAACATTGCCGTGTTCGAATAGTTGTTTCATCTGCTTTTATCGTCTGGCCCTAAGATGTGCAGCATTAGAACAGTAGTGGCAGTGCAGGCTGTGACAACACAGGATAGTCAAACATGACCCAAGGACCAGAACTGGCCCGTCCAAGGCTCTTATGTGGCCCACGAGCAACTGGTGTGAGGGAGGGCAGGCAGGAGGCTGCTGGGGAGGAGTGGGGGAGTAGGCACATGTGGTGATGTGTGTGTGGTCAGAGCTGTCAAGAAATAGAAAGGAAATTGCTAGGGGCCCGGACTATGAGGCTGAGGTAAAATAACGTGTGGAGAAAGGTGTGTGGTGTTTTCTCCCTTCCTGCCTCCTCCAACTGCAACTTAGTGAGGATTGGGAACTAACCAGTGTTCCCTCTAAGCTGAGTTAATGTAAGCTAGCTCAGTTTTTTAGCCTCCAGATCACAGATTTTCATTTTGGCTCAGGAGGAATGGTAATACTAGAGCCAGTTTGGTGTAGTGGTTAAGTGTGTGGACTCTAATCTGGGAGAACCGGGTTTGATTCCCCACTCCTCCACTTGCACCTGCTGATGTGACCTTGGGTCAGTCACAAGCTCTGGCACAGCTGTCCTTGAAAAAGAGCAGTTTGTGTCAGAGTTCTCTCAGCCCCACCCACCTCACAGGGTGTCTGTTGTGGGGAGGGGAAGGGAAAGGAGTTTGTAAGCCGCTCTGAAAGGGCGGGGTATAAATCCAATCTCCTCTTCTTCTTCCAGAGCAAACTAATTTATGCAGTAGCCAAATTGCTCGCTCACAACTTTAATGCCAGTAGCTCACACAACACAGCTTAGAGGGAGCATTGGAGGTAACTGCGCTGTCTTGTGTCTGCCGCTCTAATGGTAAAGACATCGCGCCTTGGAAGGGAGTGAAGGGACACATGGAACTGGGAGACAGAGTGAGTGCCGGGTGTGTGTGTGTGGCAACCTTCCTTCTCCCATGCACCTGTTCTCAGCCCATGAAGGAAAAGGGGTTGCGGAGGGCAAAAAGTACCCCTTGGAGGTTTCAGAAACAGCCTCTCCGTCAGGCCTTTCCCTCAGCCCTGCTTCAGTGGGAAATTCAGGAGGGATGAGAACTGGGGGCGGGGGGATCTGGGAGAGCCAGGTTCAGACTCCCCCCTCCTGAGCCAGGAACCTATTGTACGGGTCATCCGGGACTGGTCGCTCAGCCTGGCCCGCCTCACACGGTTTTGTTGGTAGGGATGGGGCAGTGGAGAGGGAAGTCCGGTATGACTCCTTGAGATCGGGGAAGAGAGAAAACAAAGCGTGAGAGACAGATTGTAGCTGTGCTCAGCTGCTGAGGCTGGGCATATGAAGGGGGTGTGCAGGAAAACTACCTTCCTTACTTGCAAGGACAATGACTCCTAAAAGTGCTACATAAACAAAAAGTAATTAGTTTGTATGGAAAAGATAAACCTTTTATGGTATCCCTTGGAAAAATTAGGCTTGCATATGATTAAAAACATTTATTGGGGCTTTTGTGGGTTCCCCAGTAAATCTATTGCTTTTGCTCCTAGGAATCAATTGCTTTTGTTTGTATTTGGAGCAAAAAATATTAATTGGGTTTACGCTGTATCATTTATAAAGGATATATCTCTGGTACCTGGAATTCCATTTTATGGCACACATGGCCCAGCCCAACAAGGTGACATTTATGTCTGATCTAGCCCTCGTACCAAATGAGTTCGATACCTCTGGGGTAGTCTTACAGTTGCAGTGAGGTCCCATTACCTTTGTAGGCAGATACACATGTTCAGATCAGCATGTACATTGATCTTCAAGATAAACATCATTGTATCCTGAATACTGGTTAAAAGTATCTGTCGGACCCAGTGCTGTACAGAAGTAAAGTAGAATCTTGTGGCTTTGCATAGTAGTTTTAACTAGCAATATCTTCTTTTTAAAAACACCATCCCATTCCCTCTGCCTTCCCCATGCATGTGTTATGCACAACTGCATGCAGCATTCTTAGTGGGATGAGTGACAGTTGCAGTTAGTGTTAAATATGACACACTTATGTGTAAAGATGATGGCAGAAAAGACAAGGCACTGTTTATGCAAGTTTATTAGTGCATAAATACAGGAATGCTTTAAAAGGTATCTTCTTCAAGAAGCAAACCACTCTCCTTCTCAGAAGGAATTGTTGAAAATAGTTGGTTTTGAGCAACATTAGTCCATGGCCGGTGTTTTTCTGGAGGGTCCTTCACATTTCTCTTCATGTACTTTCACATGACATCAGAAACGTTGCATCTGTTTAAATGCAGATAAAGCGTTTATTTTTTTCCTCCAATGCACAGGATGACTGACTTAACATTGTGTGTGCGTGTAAAAGTGCCATCAAGTGGCAGCCAACTTTTGATGACCCTATAGGGTTTTCATGGCAAGAGACTAATGAAAGAGGTTTACCATTGCCTTCCTCCGCACAATGACCCTGGAATTCTCCCATCCAGTAATTTAACCAGCACATAAATCCCTATTGCTGTATGGCACATCACAGAAGGGGAAATCACTTTTCAGTGAGGTGGTCTTCCTTCCTCTATTCATTTGGCAGCAAATTAATATGACAGTTGTTAGTGGAACATATCAACCCAATGAAAGTGAGTGGGATACAATCAGGTACAGTGTATTTGCATCTGGTTTAACAAACAGTGTTGCTATACATTTTCAAAACAATGTCTTGCTCCGTGTTCTCAAAATGTTATCATGGAAGGCGGCAGCAAAGGCTGACATTAATAAGAGGTGCTTTGGCTTAGGAAGATGCATGAGAACCTTGGTATGTCCTGGAAGAAGCCCTATTCCTTAACTCTTAGGTGTCCTGACTGTTCTCAAAAGCACTGTATTCTACAACTGTATGCCTTAGGTACCCTTGAAAGGTGATTGGAGAGGGCAGTGCTTAATGTATGTTGTATTTAAGGAGCAAGGGTGGTGATACTAGATGACAACCAACAGCACCAACAAGAAGCACTTCTACTGCCCTGACCTGGATAGCCCAGGCAAGCCCAATCTTGGAAGCTAAGCAAGGCCGACCCTGCAAAATACTTGGATAGGAGACCTCCAAGGAGTAGCAGGGCCAGGACCCAGAGATGGGCAATAGCAAGCCACCTCTCTGAAATGTCCAAGCCCCACTAGGAGTCGCCAGAAGTCAACCATGACTTCTAGGCATACATACACACACACACACAAATACAAAAAAAGGACATTCTATTGTGAATGGCTTTTGAGTAGGCTAGAAATATTTCTAGAAATAGCAACTTTCATTGATCTATACCCCAATAGAACACGAAACAGGGAAAGGTTAATCGACACACTTTCTGCATGCCGAAGTAGCCTCTGACTGGGAGCTGCAGTTTGGAGTAGATGTCTTTTTAAAGCATCTGGCTAAACACCGTACCATTTGATCTCATTGTCTTCTTGCTTATGGGTCTTCTGCTTTCACTTGCTCGTTTTTGTTTTGTCGTTGCCTCCCTCAGCAAGCCATTCTTGTTACTGAGGGAATCCCGAACTTGTTTGATGGCTTTCCTATTCTGAGTCTCTTTCACTGTCTTGAGGAACTGAGCACATTCCCAAAATCCAAAAGCCAGGGCCAGGTCTTCCGCAGTCTGTCCCTTCTTATTGCGCAAGCTAGGATACAAAATGAAGACAACACAATACATTTGACTGCTGATGTTAAGTCGAGCAATGTACGTAAACAAAAACTGCAGTACTGTGCCAGGTGGGTAGCCGTGTTCATCTGAAGCAGTAGAACAAAGTTTGAGTCCAGTGGCACCTTTAAGATCAGAGTTTTATTCAAGGCATGAGCTTTCATGTGCAAGCACAGTTCTTCAGGATACAGTGAAGCCGATTTCTGTTTCACTATCTGAAGACGTGTGCTCGCACACAAAAGCTTATAGCTTGAATAAAACCTTGTTGGTGTTAAAGGTGCCACTGGACTCAAACTTTGCAGTACTGTGTGCACTCATTTGGGAGCAAATAGTATTGAATGCAACAGGATCAAGTTACATCACTCAACAAGGGTGGGCAGCCAGCTCCCTGATATCAAAGGCTGAGAAGGATCAGGTTACATCACTGTGATCCAATTAGTCATGCCTAAATCATGTTGAAATCAATGAGGCAAATCAGACACCTCCAAGTCCCATTGGGAAGCGTAAAAGTCATTTGTTTTAATTGAATCAAGGTCTGAAGTTCCTTTTTTTTTTTTAAAACCAAAACAATCTGGAAGTTCCTTTTACCAGTTTGTGAGTGATCTTTTTGTAAAGTAAACTGAAGTTCAAAGTTGTATATGTATTAGAGGGAACTGAGATAACCACATATTTTGTTGAAATAGGCTTACCAAGTGGCGGCGGGGGATCCGCATGTTTTCACAGGATCCCTGCCGCGGGGACTGCGACACGCGTTGCACCCGCCGTCGCCAGGATGTGACACTACGTGTCGCTCTGGCAACGGGACTCCAAACAGCCCCATTGCCAGAGCGACGCATTGTGTCACATCCTGGCGACGGCGGTGCAACACATATCGCTGTCCCCGCGGCGGATCCCCTGCCGCCACTTGGTAAGCCTATGTTGAAACATACTTCAATCACAGTTTTACAGTTTTACAGTGTAAACTACAATGTTGCTTGGATAAATTTTCTGCTAGTGATCAGTACTGATCTGGTCCATGGGGTTGCGAAGAGTCGGACTTGACTGTGCGACTGAACAACAACAACAAGTGATCAGTATGGCAGAAGGGGTACTTACTCGATGGTGGCATGACTGGCAACAAGTAAAGTGAGACACTCCAAACTCCCAACTTTAGCGGCTTTGTGAATGGGTGCTTCCCCAAGCCAATCCTAAACAAAGATGTTGCATTTTGTAATCTCAGTCACTCAGAACCTAGCAGTTCGAAAGCAAGAAATTGCAAGTAGATAAATAGGTAACACTTCCGTGGGAAGGTAACAGCGTTCCGAACACCTTGGTGTTTAGTCATGACGGCCACATGACCACGGAAACGTCTTCAGACAGCGCTGGCTCTTTGGCTTTGAAACGGAGATAAGCACTGCAACCCTAGAGTCGGATTCAACTGGCTTTCGAGCAAGGGAACCTTTCCCTTTCTTCACTCGGAGTCTCAGAGCGGCTTACAAACTCCCCCCAAAAAAAGACACCCTGTGAGGTAGGTGGGGCTGAGAGAGCTCTTTCAAGAACTGCCGTTTCAAGCAGCTCTTGTCAGAACTATGGCTTGCCCAGGGTCATCCAGCAGCTGCAAGTAGAGGAGTGGGGAATCAAACCCGGTTCTCCCAGATTAGTCCACACACTTAACCACTACACCAAACTGGCTCTTCTTACAATTACAAAACTAGCTGCTTCTTACAATTAAACAGGGGAACCCATGCATTCATGAAAAGTCATCTGGATAGACTGAAAAGTGAGATTTTAAGCATTTTTCCTGGCCTTCCTCTATTGTGAGTGAAAACCCACTCCCTAAGAACCTGAATAATTTGGGCTTGTTGCCTTCCATGTGACTAGCAAACCAGTCAGTTCCTATAACAAAACACTGCCACTTGCTGTCCTCTTTGTTAACTAGTAAATGAGAATCCAAAGTTCTACCTATTCAGCACAAAGGGAGCAGAGCTTGTAAAACCTACAACAGCAGACCTACCTTTGCATTTACCTATCTCATTTGCAGTGCCAGCCAATGGTGATCTATTCCACCTCAGTAGCCAGTTGATATACAAGTATATATATATATATATATAAATCCTTCCAATCCATAAAAGATATATATAAATCCTTCCACTCCATAAAAGACAAGGTAGCCTCGCTAGAGTTAGACTGCTCAAGAAACAGAAAGCATGACTTGTACCTGTTGGTTCAAATTGGCTCCTGTCTGCAGTTGCCAAAGCAGTAAGAAAGCCTGTCCTCCATGAGCAGCCAGGTGAGCCGGGTCCTGGCCCAGAGCATCGGCAGGTATGTTCACTTCAGTCCCTGCTTGGAGCAGGTGGCTCAGGCTCTCCGACTGGAAGGAAGGTGGAGAAACAATTGAAATAGGTTCAGGTGTGCAGCCGCGTTGGTCTGAAGCAGCAGAACAAAGACTGCGTCCAGTGGCACCTTTAAGACCAACGTTTTATTCAATTGCAATGTACAGCTTGTACCTAAAGCTTGATTCACCGCAACCACACTAACGGGAACCAAGGTCCCAGTGTTCCCTCTAAGCTGAGTTAGTGTGAGCTAGCTCACAGTTTTTTTAGTCTCCGGCTCACACATTTTTTGTCTTCGCTCAGGAAAGACGATTCCAGAGCACACTAATTTATGCAGCAGCCAAATCGCTCCCTCGCAACTTTAATGCCAGTAACTCACAAAGCAGAATGTTTCCTCACAAGACTCCACAGCTTAGAGGGAGCACTGCAAGGTCCCCGAGCAGTAACAAGGCACAATCTTAAAGGAAACGACCAGCAGTTTGCTACAAGATAACAATTTAACTACTTAAAGTTCGAGTCCAGTGGCACCCTTAAGACCAACAAAGTTTTATCCGCGCTTCTTCAGATCCCAACACGGCGACCTACCTGAATTTTGTTATTTCTCTCATCGATCACAAGCGCTTAAGCAGTAGTGCAAGAACTTTTGCTAGCACCTCCAATTCAACCTCCAGAACGCCCACGTTAAAAGCGCCCCAAGACTTACCTCTGCGTGGCCATCTAACAGTAACAGCATCCTCCTGGTTTTCACCGAGGGAAAAGTCGTGGTGGGATGGAAGTTTTCAGCACTGCCTCTCTACCGCCACTGCATCTTGCACGAGCCAGATGAAGAAGAGCCACCCTGGCTGGGACCCCGCCCTCTCTGTCGGGAGCCGCCTGCTCCGCACGTACGCAAACAAGAGCACATGCCGGGCAGGCCGCCGTGCCGCGCGCTGATTGGCTCCTGCTGAGGCCGTCGACAAGCAGCCGGCTCTTGGTGCGCTTATTTATGAGAAGAGAGGAAGCCGGAAGAGCTTGTGGCAGGTGGCGCAGCCATGGGGCACGCTGTGGCTAGACACGTATCACACACACTCGGCCACCCGCAGTCTGGTCTCCTTGCGACAGCAGCCACAACAGGGGGAGGGAGGGAAACGATACATGCTGGCGATTCCTACTGAAGGGCGCCTGGGGACGTGTTCCTTTAAGCAGGAGCCCGAGAGTATTATTAAAATATATACCTTGTTTCCTGACCTTTAAGAAAGTTGGGAAACTTTATTTCCTTTCACACGAGTTTTTTGGCATCCAACTAGTCAACATGGACCTTAGAACTAGTTAGATAGGATGTTTGTTATTTTACTTCCAAATGTAACCCTTTTCCTCCTTTATATAGTAAACTCTTTTTTCTTAAACTAATACTCTAATACTTAATTAGTTTAAGAAAAAGAGTTTACTATATAAAGGAGAAAAAGGGTTGCATTAGGAAGTAAAATAACAAACATCCTATCTAACTAGTTCCAAAGTCCATGTTGGCTAGTTGGATCCTAAAACTCATGTGAAAGAGAACAAAGGGGATAAAGTTTCCCATCTTTACTTGTGTGCGTGACCAAACACACATAGCCCCCCAATAAAACTCCCACACCACTAACTTAGAAGTTCTAAGGCTCTCTTCATTAAGAATATTGTCACCTTATCTCTGGCAGAAAGAAGTATGTAAGGGCTAACTGGTCCCTAAGCCAAATAGCTAATATTGGCATGCATACATAAACAGGCTAACTTTTTCATGACTGAAAGATGAACTTGCAAACTCCAACGGAAAGGCACCCCCTCCAAGTGGCGTACTAAAGGAAAGAATACAACGTATACAAAATAGTAACACAAAGTCACAATGTGATTAGAAGGTTGTAGCACCTTTCCTATGAGGAGAGGCTAAAGGGTCTGGAGCCTTTCAGTTTAGAAAAAAGACAACAGGGGGGAAATAATAGATATTTATAAATTTATGCATGCAATGAAGAAAGTAGATCTCTCTGCTGTAATAGTAGGATGGGGGGATACCCATTAAGTTGATGGGCAATGGATCCAGGATAGTTAAAAGGAATTACTTCTTGACCTTACAGGTAAATAGTTACATGCCATGAGGATGGATGGTTTTAAACAGGTTCCTGGAGGATAGGTCCCTCATGAGTGGCTACTTGGTCATGATGACCAAGGTGAACGTTCACATTCAGAGGCACTAAACCTCTGAATACCGGTACTAGGAAGCAACACCAAGGAGACCTGGCCTCTGGTCAATTGGTTGGCTGCTGTGTAATGCAGGGTGCTGGACTAGATGGACCACTGGTCTGATCCTACAGGGTACAAAAAGACAAATTTTCAATTTTCCAAGTTGTATTTTGTTTTTCAGATACATCAAACAACTCAATAAGAACAAAGTCTTCAGAAGAGAAGAAGAAGAAGGACGGACCTTCCCGGGCTTTCTGTAGTCCGTTTCGAACAATATCTTTCTCAGATGTCAATTCATGTTGTCTATAGTGTTCTTACAATTCCAATCTTGACTGTATATGTGGTGTTTACAAAAGTTCAGAAACAGCTGCTCATAGACAATAGAGCTATGAGCAGCTGTTTCTGAACTTTTGTAAACACCACATATACAGTCAAGATTGGAATTGTAAGAACACTATAGACAACATGAATTGACATCTGAGAAAGATATTGTTCGAAACGGACTACAGAAAGCCCGGGAAGGTCCGTCCTTCTTCTTCTTCTCTTCTGAAGACTTTGTTCTTATTGAGTTGTTTGATGTATCTGAAAAACAAAATACAACTTGGAAAATTGAAAATTTGATGAACATACACAGCAATATCTGTCTTTTTGTATCTTGTGCCACTCTAATTGCTGGATCCTTTATAATTTTTTGTATTTTTTTTTCTGATCCTACAGGGGACTGGTGTTCTTAAGGTAAAACAACAGTATAAAACATAGAAATAGTTGTCTTCAGTCAAGCAATCAGGTCATCACAAGGAAACTCCTTGTCAGTCCCTTGAATACAGGAAAGGAGAAGACGAGCAACTCAGGCTCTCCTGGCAAAGCATTCAGACTAGTGGCGCTGCACTGGAGGCGGCCTTCTGATTGGCATCTGCAGCATCACAGAAGGCAGGCTTTCTCTTGTTATGGCATGGGAGGGAATATGGGAGAGAGGGCGCTTCTTCCGATAGCTGGAGCCAAATCCTTTGGAAATTTAAAGGCAACAGAATTGGAGCCAGAAACTCACTGGTTTTTCATACATAGCATTTTAGAGCTCTCAGTGTGCACTACATATCTCAGGAACCCTAAAACATCCTTACAACAAGGTAGGTCAATTGAGAGCAAGCGGCTTGCTTAAGGCTACCTAGCAAGTCTGAGCCACAGACAACATTAGAGCAAAGGACTTCCAGGCTCACAGCTAACATGGACCATCCAGTACTGGATGTTAATAAGATGCTTCTTCAGCCAAACAATTCATGTAAGCTACAGCAGCATTTGTGCCAGGGAAACCGTCACCTTCCGCATAGCCTAGCAACCCATATCCTGTTTACTCCAAGTTGCCATGGCTGCCTCTGGATTTGAATCTCCCACTGATTTATCACCTTGCTTTCAAACAGCAGTTTTTGGTTGCTCCAGTTATTTCTTTCCTGCTCATTTAAAATATCTTTAGATAGATGTTATTTGAAATATACCATAAATCAGTTGGGGGGTGGGAACTAAATTACTGTAGGAAACTTAAGGGCCAAACTATGTGACAACGATTTGCAACCAGTCCGGTCAGGGGAAGTAATTTTCCATACAGCAGCTGAGGTAAACAGCTTTTAAAGTCTGTGAGGACCTAATTTGACTCAGGACTACTACAGCATATGGGGAGGAGAGATGCCTGCCTTTCCCCATGCCATTTTCCCAAGCTGAAATAGACCAGGTGAGTGTGGGGTTAGCTCAGCTTGGGAAAATGGCTGTGTGCCACAGCTCCTGTGGGGAAAGTGAACTGGATCTGGGAACATGGAACCAACCTATTAAAAAGAGTATTGTGTCGTTTGGCCTTCAGTGAGCTGTGAATTTATGTGCCTCCTGTGTGGCTAAAAATGCACTCTGATTGGTTCCCTCAAGAGGTTTTTTAAAACTCCTTTAAGAGTTATTTTTATACAAGAGTAGGCTTAGACCAATTGTGAATTAGACTACTATCCTGTCTTTGACAGTGAGTTGGATCCTGCCCAATGTTTCCTCTAAGCTGAGCTAGTGCGAGCTAGCTCACAGTTTTTTAGCCTCCATCTCACACATTTTTGTCTTCGCTCAGGAAGGATGGCTCCAGAGCAAACTAATTTATGCAGTAGCCAGATTACCCGCTCACAACTTTAATGCCAGTAGCTCACAAAGTAGAATTTTTGCTCACAAGACTCTACACCTTAGAGGGAGCATTGATTCTGTCAGGTTTTTTTTTTCATTCCATCTCACCTAATTTTGCTTCTTGCTACGATCCTGCTGCCCAGAACCCACATGGTTTTGTCCATGTTGGTCCCATGATCCCCAGCATTACTGTTTTTGGTGGTCATCCTTCTTTTTTCAGCAGTGGAACAGCTGGTTAGATCCAACCCATTGGTAGCACTAAATACCTACTGTATTACTCAATAGTATGGACCCAATATACTCTCTGGACATTTCTAAATAGTTTACTTGCCCTAAATTTGATTCAGTCGGGAAGTGGGGTTTTCCCTGCTCCTCCACTGCATTGTGGTGAATTCATGAGCATCTCAGGGGCTTCCTCAGCTTTCCTCCAATCTTTTCTAAACCTGCTTTGCTGTGAAATTTTGAGAGAGATTGCAGCAAAGCCTGAATAGCAACCGTGTGCATGGGGAAGTCATGCCCACACAGCAGCCATTTTACCCCATGGCCACCATTTCTTTCTCCTCCCACAAAGGGGCATTTTGGTTTTGGTTTTTTAATTGGCAACTGAATATTGTTATATTGGTATTATAACTATCTGTGTATCAGGTTCTCTAAATTCCCAGCTTTCTTTTTTTTTAAAGTAAGTCTCTAGCCTCTTTTGCTGCAAAGATATAAAAGGAGAAAAGTAGATCTCCACAACAAAAGGGGCTATAGACTTTTTTTAAAAAATGAAAGCTTGGAATTTACAGAACAAGCGTAGGGTTGACAGCCTCCCTGTGGCACTTGGAGATCTCCAGCTATTACTATTGTTCTTCAGATGACCAAGGTGAGTTCGCCTGCAGCAAATGGCTGCTTTGGAGGGTGGGCTCTATAGCATTATACCCTGCTGAAGTCTCTCGCCTCACCATACCCCACCCTCCCCGGGCTCCACCCCCAAAATGTCCAGGTATTTCCCAACTCAGACCTGGCAACCCTAAACAAGATATACAAGTTGCTATATCGTTATGATTATATTAAAATGCCTATTAAAAAAAAAAACTGGAAAAGCCAGGGGGAGTAGAATTCCAATTTCAGGTATTCCTGAAGATCTGCGTGTGGAACCGGGGGAGGGGAGGAACCTCAGTGGGACAGAGTGTCATCGAGTTCAGCTTCCAAAGCTGTCAATTTCTCCAGGGGAACTAATCTCTATAATTTGGAGATTGGTTGTAATTTTTTGAGATCTCCAGGCCTCACCTAGAGGTTGGCAACCCTGGGGAAAATAGCTACCCTGGGGAAACTAGCCTGTGCCAGGAAGGGTGGTTGGGGCAGGGGCAGGGAAACTACAGGGACGTCTGCCATGTGGAACCCTGTTGCCACTGGGTTGTATCCACAGCCACAGCAGCAACAGGGAACCTGCACAAGGCTTTCACCATGTGGAAAACACCTCTGTCAATCGTGTCTAGTGTTTTAAAGGCATGTTAATTTAAAAGTGTCCCCAAGGTGCTTTTTATCCAGTGATGCACCTCCCTGAGCTAAAGTGCACCCAAAGGCTATCAAGGGGGAACATTCTGGTCCTGTCCACTCTTTGTTCTTTTGCTTCCACCATCCTGGAGTTTCTATTGATTCCCTACAATAGGCAGTGGATAATCTGCAGGGAGGGGAAGGGGTGAGCTCTCAGTTTCCTCTTAAAGAAGAAGAGGAAGAGAAGAGATTAGATTTATACCCCGCCCTTCACTACCTGAAGGAGTCTCAGAGCAGTTTACAATCCCTTTCCCTTCCCCTCCCCACAACAGACACCCTGTGAGGTAGGTGGGGCTGAGAGAGCTCTTTCGAGAACTGCCCTTGAGAGAACAGCTCTGAAAGAACTTATGATTGACCCAAGGTCACACCAGCAACTGCATGTGAAGGAGTGGGAAATCAAACACGGTTCTCCCACATTAGAGTCTGTGCTCTTAACCACTACACCAAACTGGCACATCAGGCAATAACTTCAGCCAGAAACATACATTTCTTGCTATCATGGACACAAGAATCTCGTAAGGATAAGGATATGTCTTGGTTTAATATGAGACAACTGGGGGACCCACAAGGGTTTGGGGGGAGACATCTCATTTTCTCTTCCCCCACTATTTCTTCTTTCCCTTCTCTAAAAGCCTCCACAGTCTTTCCTCTTTTGGGAAACTGACAGAATGCAACATAATACAAATTCAAAGTCACTTGGAGAAGAATCATTGTGTAGAGCTGTCCCCAGATTTGGCTTTCCTGAAATGCTGATTTGCCTTACTGAAATTGGAACAAGAACACTTCAGAACAGCTTTTGCTTCTACAAAAGGGATGCTTCCAGAACCTACTTGTACAGTGGTTAGCATAGCAACTCAGATTAATATAGCAATCAAGATTCTCTTGCACGGCATACAGTCACACACATTTTAATACATATGCTCAAGATACATTTATATTAAGCCCGAGCACGAAGCAATAAAGTTTTTTAATTTAGCACTAAATCTGCACCCAGCAGCAAGGTACAAAGGCTCATGTAACACTCTCCGTACAGCACATAGTGATGCCATAGCATTGTTTCTTTGTTCAGTGTCAAAAAGTTCCTTCTGAACCAGTCTTGAAAATACATGCACAAATGTTACTAGTCCACAGGCTCATCTTTCTACACATCCTGGCCTGTGGTGCATCTTTGCCTTTAAAGAAAATTTTAAAAAGCAATTTGCCTGATGATACAAAAAACTACTGCTACTGATAGTCTTTCAAACTCATTATTACTTGTTGTAGTGGTTAAGAGTGGCAGGACTCTAATCTGGAGAACAGGGTTTGGTCCCCCACTCCTCCACATGAAGCCAGCTGGGTGACCTTGGGCCAGTCAGTTCTCTCAGAGCTCTCTCACCCCACTAACAAGTCTAGCTCACCACTTTGTGGTGCATAATGCTAAAGAGTTAGAACTTTGGCTGCCAGACAATCCTCAGATCTCCTGGCTATACAACACACTACCATACAATAAGTATTCAGGCCCCTAGCCAGGATTTTTTAAGTCAAGGGGCATTTAAATTTCTTAGGGGGCACTGGCTAATCGAATTAAAGGAATACCTGGCTCCTTCCCTGCACCTGCTGCTGCTTGGGGACCCTGGGCTGGATGGGAAGTCAGGGGGCCTAGCCCCGAGATGCCCCACTGCAGCTACGGGCCTGTGATTATTACTCATGATGAAGGGGGGTGGCCTTATTTAGGATAATGTGATCACCTGAGAAATTGGGATTAAAATGCATTTTAAAAGAAAGAAAAGCTTTCCCAAGAAAAGCTAGGGGAATAGAATTTGCCTGAAAATTCCGCTTTTGCTCAAGTTTTGCTGTGCAGTGAAGGGCTGTGGGAAGATAAAACTCGGCACATGGGGCGTTCCTGCCTTTGATACTTATCTGGCATTAATTCCTTGAAAAAAACACAAACAAAGAGTTAGTGCTTGTGCAGGGAGGGAGGTCAATAAAACTCTCCTCTAATCTGGGTCAGATTGGAATGATGGGCGCGGGTGCAACCCCAGAGGCTGCAGCCGGAGCTGAACCTCGGGAGCGGCTGAGCATTCAATGCACAATAACGGGTGCTCCCTTCTGCTGCTAAGCAGAGACTGAAAAGCAGTTAGATTTCTGCCCTTCACAGGTAGCTCCTGCAGCACTACAGCTGGGTGAGCCACGACTGATAATCTTCTTCCCCCCCTTATTTTTAATCCCTGGAGCAGTAAAACCTCGGTTGGTGAGGAGTGACAGCCCCAAGATCACCCAGCGAGTTCTCTGCAAGAGCGAGAACTTGAACTTGGGCGCCCGTTCTGACACTTCAACCACTACGCAGCACCGCCACATGCCGCCTCCCGCACAGT
This sequence comes from Gekko japonicus, assembly GCF_001447785.1. Taxonomy (NCBI): domain Eukaryota; kingdom Metazoa; phylum Chordata; class Lepidosauria; order Squamata; family Gekkonidae; genus Gekko; species Gekko japonicus. The sequence continues at coordinate 385,178 of NW_015170912.1, read as the reverse complement.
TTGTGACATCTCAGGATTTGCCCCGCCTCTTTCAGAGCTAACAATGCCGCTCAATGCCCTTCCACCAATACGCGGGTGCTTCTCTCTTAACTCCCTCGGGATTGGAGGTAGAAAGAAGGGGCGGGGCATTGAGTGGGCGTTTCAGGAGCCGGTAGGCGCCGTTGCTAAGCAACGCGGAGCTGTCCCGAAGTTGGCGTCTCACAACTCGAACTATTTTGGAAGACGGAGAAGATTGCGATGGAAACCGAAGGTGAATTGAGCGAGTCACGCGCGCTCCCTACCGGGGGAACGTAATTGGGCGGGCACATCCATCCTTTTTTCCACGCGAGTAAAATTTTTAATATAATTTTCAATCGAGGTGGGGGAGGGGCTCAAACTGACCTGGAAATTCTGAGCCCCGATCCTGGACGTGCAGAATCACTTAGTGTAGTATTGATGATTAAAAAATGCACTCTGTGCATGATCAGGGGGAAGTTGCAATCTTTGCAATTTGCAAAGTCTCTGTCGTGTTAAAGTGGACTTGATCCCTGGTTGTTCTGGTTAAAAAATTAATCACAAATCCGTCTTCATTTGTCCTGCAACTTCCCATTGGGATAGGGAGTGGTGATGGAGCAGCGCATATTCCACTGAGTTAATATATTTATACTTTGCAGCTCTGTGGCATATATTATATTATTAAATGGGTGTCCTTCTGGTTCTGGTCGAGGCTGTTATCATTGCTCGCTCAGCTTACAGGGATTACTGTGACAAAGAGGAAGTCAATGGAGCATCTTCTCCAAGGAGACCCTGCTTTTACAAATGAGAATTCCAGATGGGTAGCTGTGTTAGCTGCAAAATAAAGCAGGAGTCCAGTAGCATCTTAAAGACTAAGAAAATGCGTTCCAGCGTCAGCTTTTGTGACTCAGCAGTGAGCTCTGACTTGCAAAAAAATTATTCTGGAAAACGTTTTGGTACTTTTTCCGATGCCACTAGACTCAAGTTCTGTTTTGCTTCATTAAAAAAAAATCCCTCTGACATGCATACAAAGATTTCCCTTTCTCAAACCAGTTTTCTTTCCAGATTTCTATGTACTAAAAACTCCACCAGAGGCATCATGGAATGACCAGGGCAAGCCTTATTACATTTCAGCCTCTAAGGACATCTTAGTGTATGGAGGGAAACACCAGGCATTGTGATAGGAGAGTGCCCTTCCTCACTTTGGAAACAGTATACACGGAAGGAAGAGTATCTCGAAGTTGGCAAAACTAGGCTGCTACCAGCTTGATAGGTTGTAAACATTTTCTCTCTTTCTAGTCTTCCCAGGTTTTCTCTGAGGTCCAGAGAGGCCCTGGCCACTTTTGGCTTTTGTGACCTCCTGGCCATAATAAAAAATTAACAATGATGGCACACAGTATGTATAAACACAAGTTGTGAAACTTATCGAATGCCAAAAAAACACATGCGCTGTGCTTAAATCAGAGCCCCTCCCCCTTTGAGCTTGAGGCCCAGGTCAAGTGCCCCCCATTGGTCCTGCCTCCTTTGAGAAAAAAATTCCCTAAGCTGAGGGAAAGCTCTCTCAATCTGCGAGCATTGGGAGTCACAGCCTTTGCAGCTCTTTGTGCCAGTCAGGATGATGAATCTTGTCTGAAGGCTGGTTGCCAGCATAATGTGGTCAGGAAACTTGAGGGGTGGGGGTGATTGAGACTGTTTTCCTTTGACTAAGCCAGTTTGACAACTGCCGTGCTGTCATACTAATAATGCCAGAGCCCAAGCAAGGGGACAGCAGGTTGCAGCCTCTCCACTTTTGAAAACACTTGGCTCCAGGAATGAAAAAATACAAGACATGTTGACAAGCTTGAGCGTGTCCAGAAGAGGGCAACCAGGATGGTGGGAGGGCTTGAATCCAAGTCTTATGAAGAAAGGCTGAAAGAGTTGGGTATGTTTAGCCTGGGAAAGAGAAGGCTTAGAAGGGACATGATTGCAGTCTTCAAGTATTTGAAGGGCTGTCATGTAGAAGATGGAAGAAAGAAGAAGAAGAAGAAGAAGAAGAAGAAGAAGAAGAAGAAGAAGAAGAAGAAGAAGAAGAAGAAGAGGAGGAGGAGGAGGAGGAGGAGGAGGAGGAGGAGGAGATTGGATTTATACCCCGCCCTTCACTACCCAAGGGAGTCTCAGAGCAGCTTACAAACTCCTTTCCCTTCCCCTCCCCACAACAGACACCCTGTGAGATGGGTGGTGCTGAGAGAGCTCTGACAGAAACTGCTCTTTTTCAAGAACAGCTCTTATCAGAACTATGGCTTGCCCAAGGTCATCCAGCCAGGTGCAAGTGGAGGAGTGGGGAATCAAACCCGGTTCTCCCAGATTAGAGTCCGCACACTTAACCACTACATCAAACTGGCACTACACCAAACTGGAGCAGATCTATTCTCTCTTGCTCCGGAGTGCAAGACTAGGTCTAATGGGTGGAAATTACAAGGGAGTCGTTACCGGCTAAATATCAGGAAAAACTTCCTAACTGTAAGAGTGGTTGAGCAGTGGAACAGTCTGCCTCGGGAGATGGTGGATGCTCCTTTGCTGGATATTTTCAAGCGGAGGCTGGACGACCGTCTTTCAGGTATGTTGTAGGGCTATCTCTCGGCTATGCTCCTGCAGAGTGCAGGGGGTTGGACTAGATGACCTGCAAGGTCCCTTCCAACTCTAACGTTCTATGATTCTTTGATTCTATGATCTCAGGGAGGGAAAGTGCGGCTGTTGCTTCTCCTTGTCCATAATAGTTCTCAAGTGCCTTGAAATGTGAGGGGCCTCCGGTCTTCAAAAGGCGCACACTGATGTTTTTCAAGAGGTACGCAGAGGTTTCAAGCCTCCCACATTTTGAAAAGTGCCAGCTACTAATCTCTCCAGTCAAGCCACTCAGCATTAGCAAACTGCACAAAATGGGACCAAGTGCAGAATGACCCTCATAACAAGAGACTCTTGAAAGGTAGGAGTATACGGGGCTGTACTGACCTGCAAAGGGGAGTGGGAGTAATGTGAAAAATCCACATAGGACGCCCCTCTTAAGAAGAGAGCCTGAAAAAGAGACATTTTGGGTTGGGAGAGGTAGTGGAAGAGACAAAGTAAGAATTTCTGTGTGGCCCTCATAATCTCTTACATTCGGACACATTACTCCTGCCTTTATTCGTTTATTACAGAGAAGGAGAACTTGAAAGGAAGAAATGAAGCTGACTAGTGAGCCTCTCCCCCAGGAAAGTGGCTCCGAGACCGTCCTCCGAACCATTTCAAAGATCCACAGTGTTGAATCAGAAGCAATCAAATGGGTAACTTGCCCACGTAAGTACACAGGACACCACCCAGGATCCCCAGTTCTTCCTCTCATGTCCCTCACACTGTACATTTGTAGAATTCAGAAGAAGCCAAACTTGGCATCCTTTGAGCAGTGGGAGTGGGGGAAACGTGCATGCAAGACTCTCATTCCTTCTAGCAGCCCAGTGCAATGTCTGCAGGGAATCTTATGTAAAAGGGAGAATTTGATTTTCTAAATCAATAAAATCAATCAAATTCTTGGGTGAAGAAGCCTTTTATGGGGAAACACTCTCTTAACACAGTTTGGTGTAGTGGTTAAGTGTGCGGACTCTAATCTGGGAGAACCGGGTTTGATTCCCCACTCCTCCACTTGCACCTGCTGATGTGACCTTGGGTCAGTCACAAGCTCTGGCACAGCTGTTCTTGAAAAAGAACAGTTTGTGTCAGAGTTCTCTCAGCCCCACCCGCCTCACAGGGTGTCTGTTGTGGGGAGGGGAAGGGAAATGAGTTTGTAAGCCGCTCTGAGACTCCGAGTGAAGGGCGGGGTATAAATCCAATCTCCTCCCCCTCCTCCTCCTCCTCCTCTTCTTCTTCTTCTTTTCTTCTTCTTCTTTTCTTCTTCTTCTTCTTCTTTTCTTCTTCTCTTCTTCTCCTTCTTCCCCTTCTTCTCCTTCTTCTTCTCCTTCTTCTTCTCCTTCTTCTTCTTCTTCTGGCTGATTTTAACAAGCATCCCAGGTAACTCTGCAGCTTAAAGAACTGAGGCCCAAATTAAATTTGTTTGCCCCACTGGATTGTAAAGTGGAGGGGGTGATTTAAAGAGCTGAAGAGATGAATGGTGGTGAGGAACTGCTGAAGCCCCCTCCCTGCCCGGGTCCTTTCTCTCCACAGCTCCTCCCCTGAATCCTTTCTCTTAGGCTCATTTCCAATATCAGAGCCCAGCTGGGAGAAAAGTGACAAGATGAGAGGGGTAAAAGTGACAGGGTACAGCACCCCAGTCTGCCTGCTGCTGTGTCCCTTTAAATTTCCCACTCTCCTGGTTTGTGTGTGAACGGGCCAGATCCATGTTTATGGAAGTGAGTCTACTTCCATTGTGCGTACCGCTCTCCAGAGACCTGCACGAGGCAGCTCACAAAGTAATGACAATGTAGTAACATTGTGGAAGACCCAGGAAAAACATCTTAGATCTTTAGCCTAACATTTTATTGCTGATGATGCTTGGTTTAGCATTGGATGCATGGAACCGGACACATTGCTTTAACACGGCCACTGCCTCAGTGCTCAGTTTTGCAGTAGGAGCATCCATACAGATCAGCGTGTATGATTGTTGTGTAACATAAGAAATTTGCATTATAAATATTATAAAAAGTACAACCAAGTGTCTTAAAGTCAGTTTTCTTCGGTGAGCTTATTTTATTTTCCCCATTGTATTCACACCGAAGTCTGTCTTGTTTTTGATACATTAAATCAGAGTGGTTGTCTGATCTCTGATATCAAGATGTACAATTTGTTTTTCTCAATCTTGTCTGTTGTACAGTTTAATGCACAGTGAAAGTGAATCCTTATTCACGCTTTCACAGTACCCCCCAAAAGAAAATATTGATTCGATACAGGTGAAATGTAACATATTTCATAGGATTTGTTTATGAAATCAAAGGACCTGAATGAACAGACGTAAAGGTGGTAATGCCAGATTGTAATGTAACACCCCAGGTTGAGTAAGAGCACCTCTGGTTTCCAATAGTGAAATGCAGTTCCTTTACATCAGTACCAATTGCCAATGTGCCCCATCAGACAACAGAGGTGGGAGAAGAACCTCAAAGTACCTAGAGTTCTTCATTGTAAATGCTCTCAGGTTTGCTTTCCAAGAAAATTTTAAAGCAAGTTAAGCATGTACAATGACCCAACAAAGGTAATCCACTGTGTATGGATCCTGTTGCAGGAATGGTTTCCCCACATGCGGAAGTATAAGGATTTTTTTAAAAAACCAATCCTTCGTCCAGTACACAAGGATGCAGTGCTGGATTTGGCTCATATACTTATTCTAGCTGTAGTCTACTGTGACAATGCTGAGCACCATGATCTGCAAGAATAAAGAGTCTCCATTCTGGCCTCCTTCAGCACTATCAAAGCTGATTATGCTCATTCAGCTGGTACTTAAAGATACCATGCTGCACAAAAACAGTCTTTGGACTGGGACTATTTTCTTTGGCAGCATGATCATTTGAGGGGGGGAAACCCAACTTGCATGGTTGTCTTAGTGTTTCTGGAGCCCTTGGCAAAAATCCAGAATGGGGACTCGGAATCTCTGCCACGCCCCACTGCTCTCCCCCTGCCCGGGAGCTAAGCAAGGGGTGGCCCTGACCCTGTGTGAGAAGAGCAGGAGACATTGCTGGAAGCTGGTTGCCTGAAACCTGGATGGAGTGAGCACAAGTGGCTGTTGCTGAGCCAGCTGCCCACGCCCCAGGTGGGACAGGTGCAGGTGGTGGCAGTGGAAGCTGGGTTTTTCTCTTTTTTGCCCTCTGTTGGTGGTTGGAGTCCCCTGTATGGGGCCTTGGGCAGCTGTTGCCCATCGGCCCCTACCAAGTTGTACTTAGCAAGAAGCACGTAGAAAGTGCCAGGGTAAGAGGACTTTGGGGCATGGTTCATCTTGTAACAAATGGTTCATATAACTTCGACTGTTGTAAAGTTGTGGGAGCAGGTGCTACTTTTTTTTCCCTCTTCTACACAGAGAGTTACAGCCATACCTTTCTGGTTGCAAGGGCTGAAGAGCTTGTGGACAAGAAGATTAATGCTGGAGAACCTCTGGCATACTTTCTAAAAGGGCAGCTGTATTTTGAAGAGGTTGGAGTTTGGTTTTTTTTAAAAATAATTTTTGAAATTGCACTGGAAAATGTTAGTACGTACAGGGCAGGGGGAAGTAATCCTGGAGACCATAAGAAGAGAGATGGGAGATCCATGATTAGATCAACTGTGTACATTTTCAGAGTAAAAAGCAGCCAGGGGAGGCCTGATTTATTCAGGATTGGGGGGGGAGATCGTTACCCCCTCCCATGCTTTTTTCTCAAAAGAAATCAGCCTCTACAAGCTGCTGCTAGCCCTGTGTTGTAGCCCAGCTGGTCTCGCAGGCTCCAAGTCCAAGTACAAGTCACGCAGGCAGGAGCAGGTCAAAGGAATGTTCACAGCGTATTCCAAACAGTCCAAAGTCAGTTGTTACAGTCAGAGAGAGTCCAAAAGCAAAAGAGTCACAGGATTATAGCAGAGTCAGGAATTGTGGTCGCAGGATTCACTGTGAGGTGACGTGTTGCTTCCACAAGTTGGCAACAGCTCACACCCAGCTTTATGTGGCCTTTCCCTAATTAGTCCTATCTGCAGCTGGCAAGTTAGTAGGACTCATTTTGTAGCATTCGGCGGGCCATTAATCTTTTACTCTGTCTGCGTTCTTGCAGTTGCCTTCTGATCTTAGCCCTTCTTCTTTCTGTGGGGGGGGGAATCTGGGGGAGTCTCGGGTGCCTCCGGAGGTCCTTGCTCCCTGACTTCAGCCGGCTCAGTATTATCTGACTGGAATTCCTGAGTGTCCTCTACTCTGAAGTCATCTTTTGCCACGCTGGACTCAGGCTCGACTTCTGAGGAGTCCTCACTTTCACTGGGCTCCAGTTGCCAATCAGACTGGTCAGGCTGCAAGTCAGACTGGTCCTCACTCAGGCTGGGCTCAGGCAGCAAGTCAGAGTCTGGCTGCACCTCAGGCTGAGGCTGGTCCACGACACCCTGGTAGGGACAGACACAGTACTACTTGCATTTTTTTCAGTGCCAGGGCTAATAGGAGCTGGGGGGAGAGAGGGGCTCCCTCCCTTGTACCATGGCCCCAGTCAAAAGCAGTGCCCACCTCAGCTCTTGCTAACCTTTAAAAATCTTTCATACCTTGTTGTGAACTTAGATGACACTATTTTATGATTTTCTTGCAATTGTATCTGAGCACTTACAGTAGCTTCCTAGTCGACTGAAATGGGGGCTGTAGTACTGGGGGGAACGGGATGAGATTGAGTGGAAATGCTAGGCTGAGCCAACTCATTGCTTTATTGGCATTTTATTCAACCCTGTCTCTTGTTGATAGAATTATTTTCCATTTCCCAAGATGCCTAGTGAATAAAAAAAAAATACTCCCCCCTCCCCAGTTTTTAGTTCAGAGGATGATATATGTTTTATTTCAAAATAGCCTAGTTTGAGCCTGAAAGTTCAGTAGCCAGATTTGCTGGGTTGTTTAATCTGAAGTGTTTGGTTGCTGATTGTGTCTTGTGCAGGGATGGTATGAAGATGCACTACTGCAGTTTGAACAAAGCAAAGACACAGATTTTCAGTCCATGTATCAGTTAGGTGTGATGTATTATGATGGATTGGGGACCCCACCAGATCCTGTAAGTTGCAACTAGCAGAGAGATCTTTATTTTTGTTCTAGCTGTTTCTTAAGCAATAACTTTTCTTATTTTCAGCACACATGTCTAAGTGCAAACAGTATCACTGCTAAGCAAATCTTCTAATCTTATAAAGGATTAAATAAAATGGGCATGACCCTGTCCGGGTGGCACAACATCCACACATGGCAGATAGTCCTGTAGCTCTGTTCCCTCTCTGCTGCTTGTACACGGGCCATCATTAGAGAGAACAGAAAGCCTATCTGCAGCTCTAATGTCACTTTCCATTTTCCTCTTCACTCAGACCAGATTGCTTATGCTCTGAAACTTACACTGGAGTAAAAATACAGGTGGAAGGAACCAATGATCAGGAAAACTGGAAGCACAACTCCCCAGAGACACAAAATCACTTTCCAAAATAGCAAGAAAAATGGAATATTAATAAGAAAATAGTATCTTCATAACACATATAAGACATAGATAATGCATACAATTCTCCAAATTAGCTTCAGAGTTCAACATCAAAGTTAGATAATACGCATAAGTATCCTATCAACATAGTAATGCGACACGAATGGCTGAAGGAAGGAAGGGCGCAGCCAAGTGTCCATTAGCATCAAAGAAGGCACAATGAAGTGGCAATTGAGTCACTTTTCTTCTCCACGGTAATTTGATAGATGATTCATACCGTTTTGAAAAAATACCATTTTTCAAGAGGTACATGTATCTTCATTCACAATAGCAATAATTAAGTGCAATGACCAACAGTAGAAATCAAATGAAGGTGGAATCCAACAACCTCAAGACAAATCCACAACTCCATAGTACACCATATAGAGGGCTAGAGCACTGAGCAGATAGAAATGGATGGATGGGGATATGTGGGTTTCTCAGACTTACTGTCCTCCCCCACTGGATTGTTGTGCTGCCTGGGCACATGCATAGTTGGGGCAGAGAGGAGAAAACAGGGTTGTACTCAATGCAATGTTGCCCATTTTACTAGCCAAAATAAAATATCAAGTAATGACATATATATTTTTTTGTTTTATCACAGAATACAAGTATTAACAAATTTCTAATGTTAGTCTTGGGAGTTTTAGGTAAAAGGATATACAGTCCTACTGACCATGTGTTCAGTGATGCTGGGAATAAGGTGGAGATTGCCACTAGCAGAAAAGCCCTCTGGAATGATATGAGGTTTCTGGCCAGAGGTTCCACTGTTGCTTTAATCAGTTTTAATTTCTGAGCTGGACTCCCTATTGTTATAAAGCCATGCTTGCGCAAGTTTCTTTCACTGGTCTTAGGAACGACCAGTGAAGGTTGCACTATGTGCTAGCTGGAGCGGCTGATTAATGTTTCCCTTTTAGATAATTTTTGCAGCTAAACAGGTGCTTGTTTTACCTCACTGAATAGTGAAGGTTTATAGGAGATCCGATGGCTGGCATGCATCCCCTCTCAAGAAGCAAGTGGAGTTCTCCCCCTGTGTGCGCGAGACTTAAAACTGCATTGCTTACTCACATGTAACATTGTTTAACAACATGTAAAAGCAGCAAGAAGAATGGTTGCGGGAAAGGGAATGACAAGGAGACACACACACCCCTTCCTGGACAGTAAGATCTCAGATTATTTTGCCTAGAAATGTCAAGTCTTGAATATGCATCTGCATTTGTTGCCTATAGAAGAAAGGAGTGGAATACATGAAGAAGATTATCAGCTCTGATTCTCCCAAGGCAAGACATTTAAAGTTTGCCGCAGCATACAACCTTGGCAGAGCTTACTGGGAAGGATGCGGGGCTGAGATTTTGGAAAAAGAGGCTGAAAGGTACCCTTCTTCTGAGCAGGCCACCTCTGTTACGTGGCCACATCCACATGGAGTCCTAAAGCTGGTTGGATGTGTGTCCAACACACCTGTGATCATTGCAGTCAGCATACACTACAGACCTTGCTGGACATTTGGCTCTCTCTCTCTGTGTGCAGCCATGGTGCTGGCAGGAGTAAGTACAGCCCATGGAATGAGCCAGCCTTGGCCGGGAGGGCGGGATAAAGATCAAATAAATCAAATCAAGTCACATCTTTCCAGGGGGAAATTGTTTGACTTCTTGGAAAGATTTCTGTATGTGCAACAGTCCTCCTTGAGCGTGAGCTTCAATTACTCCGCGCTGTCTGCTTGCACCAAGTGAAGGTGATTGTAGCTCCACTGTGTATTTTGCTTGCCCGAGGCATAGGACAAGATACATTTCTTTTGATGGAATTTAAATGCCAAAATAAATGAATTCATGTTGTTCATTCCATTGTTCCAGGTGCACGTGGTTATTTCATTCAAATTCATATTAAAGCACTGTATGCTGCTGCAGCTTGTGCCAGTGGAGCTGTGTGTTAAGTTTAATTTTAATTGTATTTATTGTATTGTGATATGATGCTACCTGCCCTGAGCCTGCTTGTGGGATGGGCGGGCTATAAATACTGTCCTGCTGCATCCAACTCCTTATGTCACCATGAGGGTGGGGTTGGGGGGCACTCTTTTTCCAGGTAGGTCCTTTGTCTTAATCAGCACACTTCCCGTTTCACACTACGGCACCTGGGAAGCTGCCAGGTAGACTCGTCTTCATGAAAAAAGCCCAGCAACATCACTTAAAGTTCCCTTCACTTTCCAGATTATGGCAGATTGCTGCAGACCACGGAAACCCAAAAGCAAGTGTAAAGGCTCAGAGTGCCCTCGGAATGCTGTATTCAGCAACACATCCCAAGGATCTGAAAAAGGTAGCGCTGCTTGTTACTTTGGATTTTATTTTTTTTGCTTTAATTATAAATCTTGGATTAAATTGCAGTGTATGTCATACTCCGGTGAAAAGAGGCTATAATATTTTATAGGTGACAAGGATCGGTGCCAATTCCAAAGGAAAATAATAAGCAAAACACAAAGGTTAAGACAAAAAAAGGGAAAGACCAGTGTAATTTGCGCAATGTCTCGTTTGTATCCCAAGAATATAATCCTAAACAGAGTTACAGCCTTCTAAGTGCATTGACTTCAATGGACTCAGAAGGGCATAACTCTGTTTAAAATTGCATTGAAAATGGGGGTTCTTCTGGAGACTCGCAAAAACAAATCGTTTTTAAAACAGCTCTGAACCTAATGTATCAATCCTATTTTTTAAAAATGGCTCCCCTTCTTTGAATTTGTAGAAAAACGTACAAAATCCAGTAGAACAATTCTGAGAAAATACAAATTTCTAGCTTTCTATTAATAATGTATATATGACAGTCCTTTCCCTCTGTTGTTGCTGTTATTATTGTTATAAATTCCAAAGTTAATATTCAAAACTGTATGGTGGTTTTGTGTGTGACAAATGTTATAGAATAAAAAGTTATAAAACAAAACAGTTCTGATGCATTTGGTACCTTTCAAGATGAGACAGTTCTCTCACTAGGGGAAGAAATATCATTTCCAGAGATGATAGGCGCGATATGCTGGGGATCGTGGGCAAGTAATTGCATGTGGGAGCCTCAGATGTTCTTCTCTGTTTGCATCAAATGATACATCAAGCCAATTCAGAATTCAGATGAACATTGTGTTGCAGATGGGAATATGCTTCCAGATGCACCCTGCAACACATGGGGAAGGCTGCCTCTGCACACGCATCTCCCCCCAATGCATTCTGGGATGACCGGAGGGGGGGACCCCCCAATATGTTAGATGTCTAAAGAGCATTTGGAAAGAGACTTGGTTTTCACAACCAGCCCAAGGGCAGAGTGAACCTTCACCTAATCTGAATTCAGGATGCTAAGAAATGTACTTTCTGGGCTGACTGTCAGTACACAAGATCAGCAGTGCCTTTTTCATAAAACTTTTGCTTCCCTAGATACCTTCTAGCAGAAAACACACTTATGCAAATCTGCTTTCCTCCATTCTCTTAAAGGCAGACAGTTTGGTTTAACTTTCCAGGAGCAAGGAGAGAGATTGCAAGAACAGACCCTCAAAAAATTAAATTGTGTTCAGAGAAATTAGGCCATGGCACTTCTGAGACTCTAATGCAAATGGAAAGAAATGCATTGCCCTCCACACCCCAGTTCCTATTTTGATTCTGTAGCACTGGCTGCCAGCTTTTCATTGTTAGTTGACACAGCAGTCACTAAAGCTGTATTTTGATGTTTTTCTTTTCTTTTTTTCAGATAGTATAATAGTGATTGTAATGCAATGCACCATCTTGTTGATCTCTGACATAACACTGTACCCCAGGAAAAGGATTCTGTCAGTTAACTCCATGTTTTATTGAAGCAAAATGTTATTACTACTCTTAGCAATTAAGAATATAATTGAATATGTAATGTAATTTGGAATGGTAGATTTAAATGCAGTTCTTTGTCTTGGGGACAAGGAAAACACTCTACACAGCCAAGATGCTGTAAAATTCACCTCCATGCTTGAAAGGAGATGGATGGGGTCTAAGGATGGGATTCTCACAAATCACACATCACTCTCCTGTTCCAACGTATTTACTACCTATGTTGTCGTCCCCCCAGTTGATCATTCTTTTGATCTGTTAAAAAACTGTCCTTACTGTTTTGCATGCTAATTTAACAAGCCACTCGTATATATACAACTATGATATGTAATTCCATTTCATCGTCTGACGAAGTGTGCATGCACGTGAAAGCTCACACCTTGAATAAAACTTTGTTGGTCTTAAAGGTGCCACTGGACTCTTGTTCTAAAGCACCTTGTTAGTAATTGGGAAGCTCATCATTCTTGGATAATTTACAGCTAGTCTTGAGCTATGAATGCAACCATTGAAGAGGCATTAAATCTCTTCATTTCAACAGTTCTGCATTTATTACTAAAGTGAAGGACGTGCGAGGCTGGGAACAGAAAATAATAGTAGACAAAAGACAATACCCTTAAATTAACAGTCTGTACTGCAGTAGTGGATTGTGTGTATATACACGTGTGTGCATGCACATATATTTGTGCTTGTACACAATATCCCGTTCAGTCAATTGTCTTAGCTTTGTTTCAGATGATGGACATTGTATTCAGATGAACAAAGACGGTTTCATTCCCGATTACTTAGAGATGGCTCTTCCTGAGCATCATTCACAGACAGCTGTATAGCTATTGGACCACACTGAAGCTGTGCATAGCAAGAATTGTTCTAAATGACTTGCATAAATCCTCTTCCTCTGTCCTGCAGGCATTCTTTTGGCATTCGGAAGCATGTGGGAATGGAAGCCTGGAATCCCAGGGCATCCTTGGACTCATGTATCTTTATGGACATGGTGTGCGTAAAAATTTGAAGGCTGCTTTGGAGTGTCTGAATCAAGCATCAGATCGTGGGAATGTCTACGCTAAAGGTCATCTTGTAGAGTATTATTACAGAAGAAAATTTTTTACAAAAGCTGCTGAGTTTGCCAAGAGGTGACTTTATTTTCATTTAGTAATTTGAGTAGAGGTAAATTTGAGTAGAGGAGCTGCAGTGGCTCAAGTGGTTAAGACGCTGAACTGCAGGCTGTGGAAGGTCGGTAGTTCAGCAGTTCGAGACCCGAGTGTGCTGCATGAAGGAGTGAGCTCCCGTCTCTAGTTCCAGCTCCTGCCAGCCTAGCAGTTCGAAAGCAAGAAATTGCAAGTAGATAAACAGGTACCACTTCGGTGGGAAGGTAACAGCGTTCCGTGCGCCTTGGTGTTTAGTCATGCCGGTCACATGACCACGGAAACGTGTTCGAACAGCGCTGGCTCTTCGGCTTTGAAACGGAGATGAGCGCCGCAACCCTAGAGTCGGATTCGACTGGCTTTCGAGCAAGGGAACCTTTACCTTTAAATGTTTTCACATTTATCAAAGGCAGTCAGTAGACCTCAGAGAGACACCAGTAGGGTGTCCTTGATCTTAAAAAGGAGGGAGGCAAAGCTCAACACAAAACAGAAAACATTCTGTTCATTACGTTTGTGATCCTCTCTCTCCCATCGATTCTCCAGCTCAAGGGGAAAAAAGCACAATTTCACAAAACAGTATTAAACTCTGTGCCTTAACTAGCTACCAAACAAGTTGGGAGTGAATTTCACTTCAGAAAGACCTCAATCACTTGACTCCAACAAGGCCTAATCATATATTAAAACTCTGCCAAGTCATTTGGGAAATGGCGACTGGATAAAGGCTTGATCCGTCTCATATTCCTCCAGCGAAGAATTATAGTTTAAGGCTGGGTTTACATCAAGTGTCCTTTTCAAAACCAAGGCCCAAAAAGAAAAGAGCAGCTCAACTACCTATTAAATGCTCTTAGTGCTCTTTCCCCCCCCCTCCTCCAAGCTAAAAAGCCCCAAGTGCTTTAACCTTTCTTCATAGGGAAAGTGTTCCAACCCTTTTATCATTCTAGTTGCCCTTTTCTGCACTTTTCCCAGTGCTGTGAGGTGTGGTGACCAGAACTGTACACAGTATTCCAAATGAGTTTGCACCATCGATCGCAGTGCCCAGCCATCAAAGGGATAGCATCAGAGCAGTAGGAAAGAAGGATGATCAGTGTCCTACCTCTGTCTCTCTCTACACTCTCTTATAGACCCCCTCTGAAGTCTGAGGCTAAGAGACAGTGCAAATTCCCTCACTTCCAACAGATTTGACAGCTCCCATTATTTGAACTGAGCAAAGGGCTTGAGAGGCCAGCAGTGTTAAAAACCAAAGAATCCTGCTGGATCAGACCAAGGGCTTCTCTACTCCAGAATCCCATTTCCAAGGGCAGCCGGTGACAGCACGTAATAGACCCACCCTCCATGAACCCGTCGAGTCCCCCTTTTAAACCATCTGGGAGGGGGTTGCATTTACAGACTGAGGCAAGGCACTGCAGGAGTTCATTATATGAACTACTTCATTTTGTCTATCCTGTGTCTGTCAGTCGGGTTTTACTGAGTAAACCAGAATTATGAAAGAACAAAGTGTCTCTTTCACACCATATATTACACCTACCCTTTCATCACCTTCTTAGAAGATACACACACTAAAATGGCACACATGCTGTGCCCACTCCTGCATGCCAAGGCCTCTAGCCTCCTCCTCCTCCTCGGTATGACTTTAGCAAAGCCCTTCTCCCCTCATGCATTTCAGCGATAGTAGGGCTCTTTAACTCCCCCTCAGCCCTGGGAAAGATTGAAGGTCAAAGAAGACGAGGACGGCAAAGGATGAAATGGTTAGACAGTGTCATAGATGCAACGAACATGAAGTTGAGAAAACTTCAGAGGATGGCGGAAGACCGGAAGGCCTGGCGTGATCTGGTCCATGGGGTCGTGAAGAGTCGGACTCGACTGTGCGACTGAACAACAACAACAGCCCTTGCTGTTATCACTAGCATTCAAACCTCACATTGCTTTCTTTTTATAATCCTCAAGCAAATGGAAATTAAAAAAGGGAAAGCTGCAATTTGTGGTTTGGGGGCAATGACTATAAGTGGGGCTGTAGTTCAGTGGTAGAGCATCTGCTTTGTATGCAAAAGGTCCCAGGTAGGTGGTGTGAGAGACCTCTGCCTGAGACCCCGGACAGCTGCTGCCAGTCTGAGCGGACAATACTTCGATGGACCGTGAGTGTGATTCAGTATAAGGCAGCTTCATGTGCTCAAGAGTCCTTGCCCTTTGTCCTGGTCCATGTTCAAGAAGTGTTCATGGATGGAGGCCATGACTAAAGGGATCGTGTGATCAAAGTCTATGGGAAAGGCCATCGTTGATCTGCCTGTCACAGATCCCTCATGATTACTGTATCAGTAACCACTGAGACCAGCAATTCTGAAACAGTTATTTTCCTTCTGTCCCCCTCCTCCAAATGAAAATGAGATCAAACAGAGTTAAGAATTTTAAATATCTTAGAAGTGCGCTACAGAACTGTAGTCTCGAGCCTGAGAACTCTGTCTCTGCAAGGAGTTCCCCTGCTGTCTTCTAGAAGAGAACAGAGCTACCCCAGAGCTCAGTAAGGGGGCTCAAACTGCTGGCCACAGCTGCAGATGGTTTTGCAGCCTCAGGTATCCAAAGTATCTGAAGGTTACATTTGCACCTGTCATCTAAGTGCTCTTCAGAGAAGAGCTGCTCACATCCTATACAGAATGTGGCAATAAAGGGAAAGATATGTCACTCACTTGTATGTTTCATTGACTCCCACTGGCTATTTTAAAAA
The DNA here is from genome assembly GCF_001447785.1 of Gekko japonicus. Taxonomy (NCBI): domain Eukaryota; kingdom Metazoa; phylum Chordata; class Lepidosauria; order Squamata; family Gekkonidae; genus Gekko; species Gekko japonicus. The sequence goes on along the minus strand of NW_015170912.1, from coordinate 369,346 downwards.
CAGCCATTTAATGATGTATGAAATGCAACTAAAAAAACAGTTGCATGATTATTGTGACCATTGTGTCTTTGTGCAGACTTCTCAATTAGATTTGAGCACAAATATCCCCACTGAATCTACAGGACATTGCTATTGGTGTTTGGTGCTAAAGAGTTTTCTTTCTTTTTTACTTTGCTTTGTGAATCCTTTAATAGGGTTACAGAGAATGACAATGTTGAAGAAATAGCAAAGGCCATAGACTGCGCGCCTTTTTACATTGCCAAAGGGCTTGCCATGGCTTCCTTCTACTTGGCCAGGTGCTTTCAACTTGGCCTAGGAACAAAACCAGATGAAGCATTAGCTAAAAAATACTATTCTAAGGTAAGTTTTACCATACCCTATTCCAGTTTGAGCTGAATTATCTGAATATGGCATATTTTCTTGTTACTCTGGTGTTACACTCCAATAACAGCACTTGTCACAAGAAAACCCCCCCCCCAAAATAGTTAGATACAGTAGACCAGAGGTGTCAAACTCATTTGTTATAAGGGCTGGATATGATATCAATAGGACTTTGTCGGGCCAGGCCATGTGTGTCATAAAATGTAATGCCAGGTAGTGAAGATATTAACTTTAAAAAGGACACCGACAAACATGATTAAAGGGTTTCTTAAACCTAAAATACAAACATGCTTAAAACAGTAACTCTTGCCATATTTTGTTTAACAGTCTTTGATAATTGACACTTCCCAAACCTTCCTCACCCACCCACCCCCCAAAAAAGAAGCCTACCTAAAATAGAAAGGTGGGGGGATAGTGGGATTTGGCAATGCAATTTTTTAAATAAAACACCAAAAAAAAAGTACAAAGATCACTGCAGAAACTAAAAATAAAAACTAAAAATATAAAATGCTCTGAGCCAAGAAAACATGAAATGGCTGGGCATTGCAAGCTCAGTCTACTCAGAGTGGCTGTGGCTCTCCAGTGTAATGTCGCCCTTTGGCTGTGGGTTCCCAAGTTAGACTACTCACTCAGGCACCTCAGGTCCATTCAGCAGAGGTAAGCTGGCTCAAAATATCAGACCTTTATTCAACTGGCATACAAACACTGGAAACTGAAACTCTTCTCCATTGAAATATATTGCAGCTCAAAAAAGTTGCAAAGAAAATGCAGAATGGATTTTCCATTAAAGTTTCTGGTTCCAGATAGCCTATTGTGGGACTGGAATGAGAGCCCCCAGAGTGGAATTCCATTCCCAGAATGCAGCTGCTACTCCCAGAGACCTTCATTGCACTCCGTGGACTGCCATTCTAGTCCCAGAGTAGTCTATTTGGGCCTAGAGTCCTTAAAGGAAAATCCATTCCACATTTTCTTTGCAGCTTTTTTTGAGTTTGGCAGCCCCGATCTCCCTCGGAAGGGTGAGGGCAGGCAGGGGAGGGGGTGGGGGGTGGAGAAGAGAGCCAGGGGCCTGATTAAAGCTCTGGGAGGGCTGCTTCCAGCACACGGGCCTTAGGTTTGATAACCCTGCAGTAGACTGTGTTCCAGAACTGAGGCCTTAAACTGTAGTCAGAGATCTGATAACTGTCTTCTAAGATTAAAAGCCCTCCTCAGGGTCCTCATTTGGATCGGGAGGGGGTGGGGTGATAGCAGGAGACAAAGAGCAACTTCTACTACCGTCAGCAGGGAGAAGCAACAGGTACAAAGCAAGTACCTGTCTTTTAAATATCAGCTCTGGGGAAATCTGTTTGGCGGAAATTGTTAACTACTACCGCTGGCTCAAGCCCTGATCCAAACTGGGATCTTAACACTGAAAGATTACAGATCTCCCACGTAAGGTGTAGTTCAACCATCAGATATGTTTGTTCTATTCATGTGATTCTCTGGAGTCATCAGTTATTTTTACCAAGTAAATGATCTTGCATTCACCTTTAGGGCAAGATTAGGGAATTCACATAGCACAGCTTAGCTCTTGGACAGACTAATATGCAGGTCCTCAACCTTTTCAAGCCTGCAGGCATTTTTGGGTGCAACCACAAAATGTCTGCCACAAAAGGCAGAGCCAACCGCAGAGTCTCGGGGAGTGAGGTCATGCACTACCACAACAGTAACTCTTCAGCATTTCATACAGAAGCTCTGTTTAAACAAGATGCCCTTTAAAATGTACTTCTTGTTTATAGAAATATTCTTGGATACACATAGCTTACCTTCAGTCACATGGTGAAGATCCTTGTGCTGCGGTGGCAGCAGCTACTGCTGCCAAAGCAAGGATTTTTTTGAATCTGTACAGATTTTTCTTCAATAATGTTTGATATCAATAACAATTGGTATTAATCAGTGTTCAAATTCTGCTCCTCCCCATAAAAGTTTTCGTACATGATGAGAGGCAACGGAATCACAGGTTTATCTTCCTTATAAAAAAACATTTACTTGTTAATGGAGGGCCCTCATACACAATCACAGAATAAGAGATTATAAATTTTCCTGGCCTGAAAATAGTAAACTAGCACTTTGAAGAATTCAACCTGGCCCTTCTGGAATACTAGCTTTCTCTGTGCAGGGCCATGGGGTAGTTTTCACACCTGTGATGCTCCACTTTCGCTGATCTATAAGACAGCTTAGTGTTGGTTGTCTTGTTCCAACAGTCCAAACTCTTACTGTCCAAACAGTCCAAACTCTTACTGTCCAGACTCTTACTGCCATCAGTTTACCTACCTTGAAAGGGACCCCCCACACACACACAAAAAGAAAGAAACTGCAGATTAGTGATTGAGGCAATGTATTTCTAGCTAAGTGATTTGTAGCACAGTCCTCCAGTTACTCCAGTTTAAGGTCATGGATTTCAGTAGCTTATACAGGAGTCTGCATAGGATTGCATGGCCAACAAGTTATTTTAAGATACAATGTACTTCCCTGATATGCAATGCCTTCAGTGCCTTGTACAAAAAGGTTTTTTTAATGACAGCTACTATTATTCATTTGTTTTAAAGGCATGCAATCTGGATCCTGCTGTTGCTGCTGATCTTGAGCTGACAGCGAATCATGGAAGAATTTAGTGAATTGTTTTGATAAGTCTAAGCAAGTTCCTACGGTTTTGCTTTGTAACTTCTGACTACTGTTTTCTATAAATCATGAATATCGTAAACAAATTTCCTTCATTAGACACAATGTTTTGATATACTTTTAACTCAAATTTCTCTCTGAAAGTAAATTATTGGGGGGGGGGGGTTTGCATGCAAGCTACGTATCATGTATCCATCGACATTTCTAAGTTTTGCTTTCCTTTACCGGGTTAATACCAGTCCACCCAGCGGTTCGAAAGCTTCGGCGAGTAGATAAAATGGGTACCACTCCTTAGAGAGGGTGGGCACACTAAACCCCCCGGTGGGGGAGGTGTTTGCCGGCGAACAGAATGTCCAGCGCGTAAGACCGAAAAGCCTAGAAAGAACTCTTCGACATCAAGGAAGCCTGTAATGGGCCGTCCGGCCAGGCGGTGGCAGTGCTGCGCTGCAACTTGAAGCAGTCCGAAGAAAGCTGACGATATCAAGCCACGCCGAGGGGAAAATGCCGCTGGAACACGTCTGACCTTACAGCTGAACAAACTCCCCGTCGGCTGCGAACGTGTGTGATTTAAAGATTATATGTTGTCCTCCCTTACCCCTTGAATCATTGTTAGTCCTGTGTGTATTACTGTAAATCGCTCAGAGCCGGCAAGCTCTGCAGGATTGAGCGATTAATAAACTGAAAGATTATCATTATTATCATTAATAATAATAATAATAATAAAATTGTTAATTGTGCAAAATTAAGGCACAAGATCAAAATTTTAAGAACTTTGAACCTGTACCTCTTAATTCAGTTTTAAAACACTGCATGCATGTAATTGGACATTCTGGAAGAATATGCCTTTTTGAACCTGTGGGCACCTTTGGAATTCTGACAGAGAATGGTAATGCAAGCAAGGGCTGTAGCTATGGTGGAACTTTTGGGGGCTCCACCCCCTTTCTTAAAGGCACAGCCCCACAAGAATTTCTCCTGTAAATGTCCCCCCCCCCCAATCATTTTAAAATGTTTTTTTAAAGGCATGCACTCCTTTAAGCAGATTGGGGTGCTGTAGTTAACTGATTCATGCACTGAACAAGGTGGGTTGGAGTAGGTGACCTCTAGGATCCCTTCTAACTCTGTGTCAAGAAACTGGTCTCCTTTAAGGGAGTTTTTCTGCCTAAGTGTTAGCTTTCTTGACTATAGGAGTCATCACCCCCACCTGTTGGCTTGTTATTAGAATTGCTTGACAGAAGTGATTGACTTGCAGCAGCCGAGAACTATCATCTAAAGTGGATCGCAGCTTGCAATTTAGAGATCTATCCTGGCTTTCTATTGGCTCAATGGCTTTTCTTTCTGCACTGAGAACTTCAGCCCCACCAGAAAAAAATTTGCTCCACAAGCCACAACATCCTGGCTACAGGCCTGCCAGACACAAAATGGCTGCTCCAGCTTACCTTCAGTCACACAGTAAAAATCCTTGTGTGGTGGCGGCAGCGGCTACCAAACCAACTTTTTAAAACATCTGCACAGCCAATAAAATTTCCAGTGACCCGTCAGAATCATTGCTGGGCAAAAGCCCCACTTGGCCATGCCCACTTTCTACAAACTCTTGTGGGGTGTCAGAAAAGGTGTTGGCAGGCACCATGATGCCCACAGGGTACCCCTGTGCTAGTGAATTAACTGAGCCTTCCTATAAAGGTATATCAGACTTCTTTCAGATATAAGTTGTATAGATAAAAACACGCAGGGCATGTCTTCTAAACCATACTTGTTGGCTGCTGTGGCCCCAGGCAAAGCTGAACCCTCGCACTGCTGCTATTAATGGCAACCAGAGACAGGGCCTTCTCTGCAGTGGCCCCTTCAACACTCCTCCTCTACCTCAAGGTTCGCCTGGCACCTACATTGTTTTCCACCCAAACATTTTTAACCTGGCCTTTTAAATTGCTGATCTTTTAACCTCATTATTAAAGTCTGTGTCTAGCCCAAGAAATGTTCTTTTCAAGATGTACAGAATTTTATGCTGTTCTTATTGTCTTGCTGGGTTAACAACCTGTATGGTGACAGGCTTTTATTATTTTTCAATTTGTAAGCTGCCTTGAGCAGGTTCTCTGGAGAGGTAGCAAAGAAGATGTCTAAATAAAGAGAAATACTGGGAGAACAGTTTTGCAGAAATGGCAAAAATTACACGTCAAACCATCTGTGTTACACCAGCTTTGGCCCTATTAACAATATGGGAGAAACAAAATGAAAAGGTGACTTCTAAAGGACTAATAGTGTTTATGTTAATGGCAGCGCACAGGACAGTTGCTAAAAGTTGGAAAGCCGCAGAATTATTAACACTACACTCATGGTATTCTGAGTTATGGCAGATTGCAATAGCTGAAAAATTAGAATAATCAAATCCAAAGCCAAAACTGCACTTTTTTGAAACGTGGCATGATTTTATTTTATACGCAGCTCAGAACAATACCCAAAGTATGTTTAAGCCCTTCCTCAGATTATGGGATAAAGTGAAATAAGCCTCTCTCTATACTTTAATCATGTTGTAATTATATATTAATTATGCATGTCTATAGGAAAAGAAAAAAGGGGAAAAGAAGTCCTTCTCTTTGTATTTATGCTGAATGTTGAGCTCTCAACTAATGCCTTAATTTGCTTGTTTTTCACCTTTTTCACCTTTCCCCCCTCTTTTTTTGCTTTTTTGTTGTTATGTGTACACTGTAGGTTATTTCTCTATGGGGAGTGGGGTGTGTACTTGATGTTTATGTCTGTTTTTTTTAATAATTAAATAAAAATTATTTATAAATAAAGAGAAATAAATAGATATCTGTTCATATGTTTGCAAACTAAATTCTTACCTTAACAGTTTTATGAGCAAGTATCTGTAGAGCACTTTCATTTTTCACATGAAACCACTACATATGTATCTATTGCATTTTATGTTGTCGGTCCTTCAAGGAGCTTTGACTGCTGAGATAGTCTCCCCCACCCCATTTAACCCACAGATTAGATTGAGAATGTGACTGACCCAAGGAAGCCCCATGGACTTCGTGGCTGAGAAGGGATTTGATTCTAAGACGACAGGCTCCAACATCACCACATTGGTTCTGTGTGTGAGCAACAGCACCCATGGCAGATGTGGACTGTACACAAAGTAATCTATAAACTTGGGACTTTTTTGTCAAACTTGAACCAGACTTGCTGAGTTATTCACGTGAGCTCCACAGTCTGTCAAATATGTGTGTTGTTGTTCAGTCACACAGTCGAGTCCGACTCTTCGCGACCCCATGGACCATCTCTCGCCAGGCCCTCCTGTCTTCCACCGTCCTCTGAAGTTGGCTCAATTTCATGTTCGTTGCATCTATGACACTGTCTAACCATCTCATCCTTTGCCGTCCCCGTCTTCTTTGACCTTCAATCTTTCCCAGCATCAGGGTCTTCTCCAGTGAGTGCTCCCTTCTCATTTGGTGGCCAAAGTATTTGAGCTTCAGTTTCATTATCTGGCCTTCCAGGGAACAGTCAGGGTTGATTTCTTTTAGGATTGACTGATTTGATCTTTTTGCAGTCCAAGGGACTCTCAAGAGTCTTCTCCAGCACCATAGTTCAAAAGAATCTATTCTTCGGTGCTCGGCCTTCCTTATAGTCCAACTCTCGCAGCCATACATGACTACTGGGAATACCATTGCTTTGACCATGCGGACTTTTGTTGGCAGGGTGATTGATGTCTCTACTTTTTATCATGCTGTATGTCTTCTATTATACTGGTCTATGACCGTAATAAACTTGACTATCATGCTGTTTAGGTTTGCCATCGCTTTCCTCCCAAGGAGCAGGCGTCTTTTAATTTCATGGCTGCTGTCACAGTCTGCGGTGATCTGGGCTCCCAGGAACGTGAAGTCTGTCACTACTTCCACGACTTCCCCTTATATTTGCCAAGGAGTGATGGGGCCGGATGCCATGATCTTAGTTTTTTTGATGTTGCACTTCAAGCCCACTTTTGTGCTCTCCTCTTTCACTCTGAGCAAGAGGCTCTTTAGGTATGTGCATTTTACCATTAAATTCCTTTCAAGCTTTCCACTCTGACCTGGATAGCCCAGACAAGCCTGATCTCGTCAGATCTCGGAAGCTAAGCAGGGCCAACCCTGCAAGTATTTGAATGGGAGACCTCCAAAGAATACCAGGGCCGAGAGGGAGAGGCAGGCTATCAAGCCACTTCTATGAACGCCCTCCATGCCCCAGTAGGAGTCGCTGGAGGTTGCGACTTCCAGGCACGGGCGCACACACAGACACAAATGCAAAAATACTCCCACCCCCAATTCTTTGAAGCTTCCCTATATTAAGTTGTTGTGGCCACATTCTGGGCCGGGGGGTGGGAATTAACACACAACAGTAGCTACTCAACTGTGGAAAGGAGACTGGCTGCATAGCCATATCATAGCCCTGTGCAAAGAATGGAAAAAAAAAGAGTGATGGCAAGGAAGACTCGCCTTGGATATATACAAGCCCTGAAACATTGCCACACTGCTGACCATGTTGTAAATTGGATTTCAGAAAATGCCCATACCTCTAAGAAGCAGGCAGCAGTAGCTCAGCTTCTAAAAAAAGCGAACTGGCACCATTAGAATAAAATCCAAACCTGATTTAATACCTCTTTAAAGAGGGGGGCATTTAAAGAAAACAGCTCTGGATAATATTAGGAGGCCACAAGCGGTTTAAATCCAGTTCATCAGCAAGAGAAGTCGGAGGAGAACATGAAACTGAAGCTATGTCCCTTTTGCCCAGAGACATCAATGTGGCTCCCCCTGAAGTCAGCAGGCACAGTAGACCCCCATTTGCAAGCTACAAAACAGAGCTTAATTATGAAGCACTGCAGGCCAGTTTTGTAATTTATTGCTTACAAAGGCTCAAAACTATGGGAAATCTTTGGTAAAAATAAAAACAATAAAATTTACACAATATCTTTACATAGAGTATTGCACAACAAGGCTCTTCAATGCACAAGAAAATAGAGGAATGTTCATTTTCCTCAGCAGGAAATTAACTGTACAACATCCATTGGTAAACCACTAAAGCAAAATGCCTTTCATAAATGTTTAAAATAGTTTTATAGTTCTTATATTAACATTTATATTTCAGTCTGCATCTCTGATAGAATTATATTCATGTAACAAGTTAAATAAAAGCCAGAAACTACACAGTACTGGCCGTTCTACCCTACTATCGTCACCAGTTCTTTTCAAGTCTTGTTTACTTCACATAAAACTCAAAAGGAAAAAAAAAACCCTATAAATCCTCAGCAGTCTTCAATCAGCCCTCTGTGAAAAAGAGGGAAATAAGTTTCATGTCTATGATTAAAAAACAGAACAAAACACAGACATTTCTTGAGTATTTCACTTCTGCAGAATCAAACTGGAACAGCCTTAAGCTGCTCTAGATGAGTTCTTAACTCAGGACACAGTTCAATTAGCAGCAATTCCAATAATACCTGGAAAGACAAAAAGAAGGATATTTGGAAAGATACCCTCCAGTCTATGGCATTAAAAACAAGATGGTACAATCCCCCCCCCCCCAGTATTGCAAATCCAGAGTAAAGAGGACTGTATGGAAGGGAGCAGAGGTGATTAAGGGGCCTGCTGTCAATTCACATTTTGAGAGAAAACTTGACTTATTATCACCTTCACACCTTCCTTGACGTGGCCCTTCAGAAAAAAAACAGCTGCTGATTATCACTGTATTGCAGCTGGTTTCCTATAATCACCTCCTTCAGTTTTGAAACCTTGGTCTGAACCTTAATCTCAGTAGAATACTGCACTCAGAGTAGTGCTAACAAAGGGAAACAAAAAGAGCACATAGGCAGAAGAGAACTCGGGACTACCGCACAAGGGAAGGACCAATCCACGCCATGCCCCTGGGGATTCTTAACAGACGAGACATGATTTAGGATCTGGCAAATTCTTCTGAGTTTCCTAGGGAACTGAGAATCCGCTTATTTGGGGGATGGGTAAATACCATTTTTAATTTTTTTTTAATCCCTAGTTTAAAATGCTGTGAGTCTTTAAAAAAATACAGTAGAGAATAAAATAACAGATAATACTACAATCAAATGATGAGCTCTGGGAAGTAAAGTCTTAAGACTTGAAGAAAAAGGATACGTTTAAGCAGCAACCAAAACCTCAAAGGCCGAAAAAGGCGCAGTTAATAACTCACATAGAGAAGATGCTTATTGGCCTTGGTTTCTTGAAGTGCATTGAATACTTTGATTACACCATGGCGAGCATTCTGCTGTCCAACAAGACTCTGTAGAGTGTCTGAAAGAAACATTTTTAGTCTGCTTCGGAGAACACCACTTAATGCCTGTATGTGCCTAAAGGCCAAACTAGATACGATCACAGGCCTCCCATGTTTAAAGCTGCCACCTATAAAAATGGGTGGTTTTAATTTAGGACCCATGGGTAAGGAAAGCTGAACCCTCAACCCTCCCAAGTCCATCATCCAAACTCCTTTTCCTCGCTGCTGGCCTCAGACATCAGAAGTGAGCCCACCTGGGAGAAAGATTCTGCTTTCTTTTTGATCTGACTCCTGCTTTCTAAAGACACAGCTCTGCTACCCTCCGAGCCAATTCATCCTGAATTTGAAACACATCACCCCCTGCATGTTCTTCTCTCTAGCTGACGTGGCAGTAATATGGCTGAATGCCCAGAAGGACTGGAACCGAGATCCCTAGTTTCAAAGCCTGGTTTATGTATCACTTCGCTGGACCGGACAAAATGATCCTCCGGGCTTCCCTTAATACTAAAACACCAATAGAAATACTTTGTCAAAACAAGTTCTTTTTTGAGATATTCGAAATGTGTTTTGGGAATCTGGACACAGTATTGTTATGAACTGGGCTGTCCTCTATTGTAACGTTCCTTATCTTTTCCCCGGCACTTATTCTGTTCATTTTGAAAACATGTAGCATGGATATTTAAGGATTTTTTTTAAAAAAACACCTTCCCTTTATGTTAGTTAGGGTTTCTTCTTGATCTCACAGGTCTGCTTGCTAAATAGCTATTCTTTAGATCAATCCACTGTACAAGTGGACTTGTAATTCAAAAAACAAAACTGGAAGCTTGGGGTAGGTAAATAATTTATTCTAAGTTGGATCTTTCCTAAATTATAACAGTGGCAGTAGGTGCCAATTTAGCTGTATATGTAAAGGAGGTAATATACTTGTGAGGAAGTACATGAATCTGAGCGTGGAAGTTCAGTTGAGAATCTCTGGGTAAAAATAAAAGGAGTAAGAAATAATTGTGATATTATGGTGGGGGTCTGCTATAGACCAACAAGCCAGGCAGAGGACTTAGATGAGACACTCAGGTTTGCCAAGTCAGATTTTCACCGCAGTGGGTTGGCCCGGGTAGCCGCAGCAGGTTGGCCCGGCTTGCAACTGGAGTGCGCGCGCGCTGCATCCACGTCACTCGGAAGTGACACGACCACGCCGGGCACGCTGGGGGCGGGGCCACGACCACTGTTCCCTCTAAGCTGAGTTAGTGTGAGCTATCTCACAGTTCTTTAGCCTCCGGCTCACACATTTTTGTCTTAGCTCAGGAAGGATGGCTCCAAGCAAACTAATTTATGCAGCAGCCAAATCACTTGCTCACAACTTTAATTCCAGTGGCTCACAAAGTAGAATTTTTGCTCACAAGACTCCACAGCTTAGAGGGAACATTGGCCACGACCATCCGAGGGAAAACCATAGAGTGACGGGTGATGTGCACGTCGGGGTGGGGTTCCCCCCGGGGCCCGATCTGCCAGCGGCGGGGAACAGGCCTCTGGGGCGGGGGTTTCCCGGCCCCCCGGGGGGACTTGGCAAGCCTAGAGACACTCCTAGAACAGATTACAAAGTTCTCAAAGAGATGGGACACAGTGGTCATGGGAGATTTCAATTACCCAGGTATCTGTTGGCAGCCCAACTTTGCTAAAAATGAAAGGTCAAATAAATTAATGACATGTCTTGCTGATAACTTCATTTTCCAGAAACTGGAGAAGGAAACAAGGGGATCTGCTATCTTGGACTTGAGTCTCACCAACAAGGAAGAAGGAAGAACTGGCTGACGAGGTGAAAGTAGTGGGCACCCTGGGTAGTAGTGACCATGTAATTTTGGAATTTACAGTCTTGGGTAAGGAAGAAGCTGTATGTAGTCAGACATATAGGTTGGACTTCAGGAAAGCCAATTGTGACAAACTTAAAGTTATGCTGGGTAGAATCCCGTGGTCAGAAATACTTAAGTAGAAGGGCGTTCAAGAGGGGTGGGAGTTTCTTAAAAGTGAAATACTGAAGGCACAATCACAAATGATTCCTATGAGAAGGGAAAATGGGAAGAGCCTAAAGAAGCCAAAGTGGCTCCAGAAATAGCTTTCTAAAGACTTGAGAAATAAAAAAAGACTCATTTAGGAAATGGAAGGCCTTATAACCAAGGATGAATATAAACAAATAACCAGATGGAGGTTCTCTGGCTGGGTGGGGGAGATTCAGGTTTGGAGTGCCAACTCCTGACCCTTGACCACATGCCTCTAACACCGCACAGACGGTCTAGAGTTTGGGTGTGGTCCTGGATGCCTCCTTGTCAATGGAGGCCCAGGTCACAAACATTGCCAGGCTGGCATTTTTCCAACTATTCCAGGTCAAGCAACTGGCCCCCTACCTGTCTTGCCCCGGCTTAGCCACAGTAATCTATGCAACGGTCACTTCTAGGCTTGATTGAGGCTGATCCAGAAGTTACACCTTGTCCAGAACACAGTGGCTTGGGTCCTTACGGGGACACCAATAACTGCACACATACAACATGGGAACATACAACATGTGCTTCGCCAACTGCACTGGCTCTGTGTTGAGTACCAGGTCAGGTACAAGGTTTTGGTCTTGACCTATAAGGCCCTAAACAGTCAGGGACCGCCTCTCCTGGTATGTCCCCCGAAGAACATTATGCTCAGGAGACCAACACCTACTGGACGTCCCTGGCTCAAAGCATAAAAGTAAAGTCCTCAACCAGGCTCCGACTTGGTGGAAGTCTTTGCCTACTGACATCGGGGCCATGTGAGATCTGTTACAATTCTGCAGGGCCTGCAAGGTAGATCTCTTTTGCCAAACATATGGTTGAGGACAGCAATGGGTTTTTTAATGGTTTAACGGTTCTTAGCAGTTTTAACATCTAGCCAGCTTTTAACTGCTTTTCACCCCCTTTCCCACATGCTGATGTAAATTGACGGGGTCAGGAATTTATATCATCGTACCATGCAGATGTTTTGGTTTACAGACTAGGATTCTAGAATGTGTATTGTTTTTATATATATTTTTATTAATTTTGTTGTGCATCCCCATGAGCCCAGTCATGGGGGAGGGGAGTATCGAAGCCTCATGAAATAAATAAACAAACAAACTTGGGTTCAAATTCCCACCATCATAAAGCTTACTTGGCCCAATCACAGAGTATAACCTCTCTCACAAAGCCATCTTGAGGACAAAATGGGGGGGGGGGGAGAACTATGTATATTATTGTAAGCTCCTAAGATGAAAGGGGGGGGGGACACAGAAAAAAACTAACCCAGAATACCAAGAAATATAACAGGACTTGCTAATCTTACATCTGTGGGACCAATGAATCGACATGCAGAATGCCCTTTTTGGATTTTCTCTCTCTCTGATATTTCCCATTATATAAATGCTACCCAGACTTGCTTCAAAAGGAGCATTTCTAATCGTTATCCATAGGGAAACACAATGGTTAAGACACTGGGTGACCCTGTTAAAGGTTAAATAAGCAAGTCTGAATGTGCATGAGTAGCTGCTAAATTCTGTGTGCCTATGTGTTTGAGTGCAAGACAGAGAAAGAGAGATAATAAACAGATTCACCTTATCTGTGAAGCTCTTCTAAATCTCTAACGTACAATATGAAAGGTAAGCCGCTTTCATTGTCCTCTGACTAATTACATTTCCTGTAATTGATATACGCACCTGGAATGTTTTCAAGTAATTTTTGCTGTGCTTTCTGTTTCGTCTCCAGGCCTTGTTCTTCACTTCTGGGCTTTGTGCCGGATGCCAGTTTCCCATTTGGCCAAAAAGCATCTCGGAATACATTAATATAGTATACAAGCATTGGTTCACTGAAGATCCAATTAACAGTGTCACGAATTTGCCTTGAAAAGAGGTGATAAGAATGAGTAAGCTGTAAATGCTATGCCAGACAGACGTGCTCTGAACCCCTACCCTTCAAACCTGCTTTTCAGACAATACAGCTGCTATTCTCCTGTCGTGACATTTACCTATGTAGCCACAGTTACAATGTTCTTTAGAGAGAATGCAGTTTGGATTGATCTAAAGGGTACTCTTGAAATGGCAATACTTAGATTCTGGAAGGGTGCAGCATTAAAGAGGGGAAGGAAGCCCAGAACCAAGTCTCATTTAGGAGAATGATAAATGATGATAGCAAAACCGAAAACTGGAGAAGCCATCTCATTCCGTAGAAATGTGGCCTAGCCTAAACATGCCAGAAAATGGGGTATAGAAAGATCGGTCTCATTTCATGCAGGTGGGGAACAAAACCTGTGTTTTTAAAGCTGTCTTCTGTAAAGACACCTTGCAAATACAGAGTAGGCAGGGCTAGAATCTCTCCCCCGATAGGCTAGTTTTGTTTTGCTTTAAACACAGGGAATCATCAGAACTGGCATCCCACAACTGCAGAATTCTGTTAGAATACTAAGACCTGGGAGAACCCGGCTCAAACCCACTGCCTTGCCTGCTATGCTCTGTTATCCCACCAGGGCAACGGGTTGGCTATTGTGTGAAACAGTATGCTGGGCTGGGTGGAGATTCTAATTCAGAAGGGTTCTTCTTGCATCCTCGTCCACAGGGTGACCTTGGGCCAGTCACTCTGTAAGCCTAACCTACCTCAGAGTTGTTGTTTCGAGGATAAAACGGGAGAAGGGGAGAGAACCATGTTTTCCTCCCTGAGCTCATTGGAAGGACAACATTTAAAAAACTCTACTCAATGGATGGCGTTTATTAACTCGCGACAGGCAGGAAGAGCCTCGCTCCCTTTTGCGGAAAAGCTCCCATCTGCTGCTCTTGTGCCCCCTCTGGTGGTTTTCAGTTGCATAACATGCTAGGTGCAATTACTGTCCACAAGCACTTGGGGGGGGGGACTGGGTCTCATTTCTGCATCCTGATATGACTGGTGACGTCTCAGAAATTTGGGAGGATAGGTACACCCTGCATAATTCACCCCCCAAAACACCCTGACAAGCAGAAACAGAATTATGCAAACTATTGAAATTTTTACAGGACTTGGGAGTTATTAGTGCATAACACATAACCCTGATCATATGGGATGGCTGACATACTGGGCCCAAAGAACCACTTGAATTTTGACCTAAAGCGGATGAAATAGTGACTGGCTATCTGTACAACAGGAATGACAGAGATACTTAACTTGTTTCTAAATCAACCAATTACACAGAACACTCTGGTTTTCAACGGTCCTTGCATCAAGCAGTTTATTTACAGAGCAGCAGTTCTAGAAGTTAAAAAAAAGTGTAATTCACTCACTTGTTGATGGTTCTTCCAAAAGTAACTTGAACTAGTGCAATTAGTGTCTTCCTGACCCACTTAAACACTAAAATGAAACAAACAAAAAAGCAGTGCATAAAAGTAAAGTCCAAGCATGCAGCTGAAGGCATAAAGTTAGAGCATGTATAGGTGCTTGCTTTTATTTTCTGCCCCACAGGGTGTTCTTTTCTTTCATCTTCCAATTAGATTCTCAGCTTCCCAAATGAATGGCGAGGCACCAGATCTGGATTAGAACAGTCGGGTCAGAACAGATAAAAAGATGTACTTCTTCACCCAAAGAGTGATTAACACATGGAATTCACTGCCACAGGAGGTGGCATGGATGGCTTCAAGAGGGAATTAGATAAACATACAGAGCAGAGGTCCATCAGTGGCTATTAGCCACAAGGTATAGATAGAAACTCTCAGTCTGGGGCAAGTGAAGCTCTGTATTCTTGGTGCTTTGGGGGGGGCACTGCTGGACCTCCTGATGGCACCTGGTATTTTTGGCCACTGTGTGACAGAGTGTTGGACTTGATGGGCCATTGGCCTGATCCAACATTGGCTTCTCTTATATTCTTATAATGGGAATGGTTATTTACCTACTTACTACCTATTGAAAAAGGAGCTGTGGTGGTGCAAGTGGTTAAGACGCTGAACTGCAGGCTGTGGAAGGTCGGTAGTTCAGCAGTTCGAGACCCAAGTGTGCCGCATGACGGAGTGAGCTCCTGTTTCTAGTTCCAGCTCCTGCCAAGCTAGCAGTTCGAAAGCAAGAAATTGCAAGTAGATAAATAGGTACCACTTCAATGGGAAGGTAACAGCGTTCCATGCGCCTTGGTGTTTAGTCATGCTGGCCACATGACCACGGAAACATCTTTGGACAGCGCTGGCTCTTTGGCTTTGAAATGGAGATGAGCACCGCAACCCTAGAGTCGGATTCAACTGGCTTTCGAGCAAGGGAACCTTTACCTTTACCTTTTTACCTATTGAAAAGTCTCCTAACGAGTGTCTCCTAACTAGCTGCAGCTATCGTCATCCAATAACCTCTGCACATCACACTCCCAACCACAAATTACAGTAGGGGTGGAAAGTGCCACCAAGTTGAAGTTGACTTATGGCAACCCCGTAGGGTTTTCAAAGCAAGAGACGTTCAGAGGTGATTTGCCATTACCTGCCTCTTCATAGCAACCCTAGACTTCCTTGGTGGTCTCCCACGCAAGTACTAATCAGAGCCAATTCTGCTTAGCTTCCAAGATCTAATGAGATCAGGCTAGCCTGGGCTATCCAGATCAGGGCACAAATTATAGTAACAGTATTATTAAAGTGCCAAAACCATGTTAGTATATGGTTCATAAGGAAACTAGGGTCCTTCCCGCATTTGCCTCCCACTCCGGATTTTCTCAGTGTTCGAGTTGAGGCAATATAAGTCCACAGCAGAACAGCATCCAAATAACCCGGGGCAACAGCAGACTGAAACAGGGCTGACCACTGTAGGGAGGTAATGTAATGCAGAACGGCGGGAAAACCCAGAATAAAAAGAAGGCTGAACTCGATTTTAGTGCAGAATGGAGGGGAAATTCTGAATTAAAAAGGTTGAACTCAATTTTAGTGCAGAATTGCCTGGAGGACACCATGGTGAACATGGATGAGAAGGAGAGTGCAGAAAGGGCTGCGGACCCTAAGGCACAACTTGTGTGTGATGCAGATAACGGATTAATTGCACGCCCCTGTGAACCCTTCCACACACCCCTGCCTGAGTCACCAGCATGCCAGTGCTACAGATAAACTGGGGAGCACATGTGGTAAGTGCATTTTGAGTGCAAAAGAGATGCACAGAGAATGCTTATACAGGTAAAAATATTACTCCACAGCCCTGCGATGTCTACAGCCCTCAGGCAGAACAACAACAACAACTTCATGTACTAAAACAGTGCAAACACATACGAGTAAAAAAGGTCATGACTTACTTCCTCGCAGCTCAAAAATTTCCCCTATCAGCATAAAGCAAGGCTCGGCAAGGGCATCCCTTTTCCCATCCATATCTTCCCCATCGTCAGAGAGATCATCATCATCTTCGGTCTCCTCCTGGGCAGACGATAACGAGTACAGGATGGAAATCATGGTCAGCAAGTTACGTTTGCCATTGCTGCTAAGACAGCAATCCGAAAGGGCCGCTCTAACTTGGCACAGTTCATATATCTCCCGTAAAAACTGCAAAAGCAGAATCTATTCTAAGAATTCCTCCTCCTTCTCCATCCTCTATCTTAGCCCTTAACGCTACAGGTTTATGGGTTGTGAGATGTGTCGATAAAGATTCCAAAACAGGACAGTTATATAAACTTGACAAATAATGGTACTGCCACTCAAAAAATCTTGTCAGCTGTATTTCTAGGTCTTAAGTCTCAAGCCCTGAGCAGTGACAGATTTCTGTCTTCTGTCTTGGCATAGATACGGCTCAGCACTTTCTCCCCCCCCCCTTTTTTTTTTACAATGCAGTTCAGGGTCTGTAGCATGCAGCTATGAAACAAGCACTAGAGATTATTCCATACCGTCCGACATAATAATCGCCAAGAGATGAAGTTGTGTATTCAGCTGACAGTTGACAAGTCTTCATAGACACCTATTCTCTAGCCATCCAGATCTCCCCCACTAGCCAGATTACATACTTTCCCCCTTCTGCTCATGGTATGCTGACACCCAGCTTTCATCCCTGGTTACACCATCACACCTCCTACTTTCTTGCTGGAAAATGAGTGAGGACAGCCCCCCCCCCCCCGCAGGAGAATGCAAGAACAGGAAACCACATTCTACTGTCAGCTCAGTGGTCTATATGTATACTGACAGCAGCTTTGCAGAGTATTATTCTGCCATCTTTACCAGTCTTTTTTGGCCTTAGATTCTTCAGGGGAGAATGACATGGCAAGTATACACTTCCCCTCCAATTGGGAATTCTGCACAAGGCCCAACGTAAATGAAGCCTCACTTCAATGGGGCTGGCTGAGAGAACATTCCCAGTGGAATGCATGAAATAGCAATAGAATGCACATGCAGAGAAGAAAGTATATAAGCAAACTGCATTACAGCGGGTGAGAGCTTCAATATCCTATTATTAACTCACTCCAATAATCCACAGTCCTGCAAACAGTTCATCTGAGATGGCATTCAGGAACTTCCTAATTATTTTATATGGGTCATTTAATCTACTAAAAGCATTATTTTCTCCCCCTCACCTCCTGATGAGAAAAGAAATCTCCAGGAAGCCTCTCCAAAAAAGAAGAGATTGAAAAAGAAGATTTCTTTCCCTGTATGTCAATAACTTTGAGGTGTTCAGGGGAAGGGCTCAAAAAGGCATAAAGTGCTTCGCTTTGACAAAGCCTTTCATCAGAAAGCAATTTCTGTGGGGGAAAAAGACAGACTATTTCAAAACACGGCAATCACATGTGACGACTTCTTTTTTTAAGCAGGAAAGAACAACCCCATGCTCTATTGCTGATTAAGGCCTTGCATAATGAAGAGAAAGACAAGTGTTAAAAAGGAGCATTGCCTACATCAGCAGATCCTAAAAGTTCATCAAGTCACCAGTAGTTTTTACAATGTAAAACCCCCCCACCAAACACTTTGAGTGGCTCCTAAGCACAATGTTAGCATGTGTGTTAACGGAGAGCTATCACATTTAAAGCATCATAATTAGGCTTTAATGACACAGTCTTCGCAGTGGGAGAGAGGTCTCCCTGATCCAGCCTCAGAAATGGTTAAAGGGATATTTTTTAGGCCCTGGCAGTACAGCCAATGGTGGGCTGAACTTCTGATGTCCCCCAAGAGCACCATGCTCAATGAATAATAATCTCTTCATGGTTCCTGGCCCAAAATGCATTTGTCTGGCCTCAACTTGATCTAGGGCTTTCTCAGTCTTAGCCCCAACCTGGTGGAACACTCTTCCAGAGATCTGGGACCTGCGGAACCCCTCCCCTCTTTCCGGCCACCGACTCCATCTTAATATCAGTTGTAACATCTACCAACACACATGATGCACAATCCTTCCCTTGAGAGCTTGGGAATTGTGCCTTATGTGCCATCTGTTGATTATAAATAGTACTGGAATGGATTATAATCAGGGCTATTTTGGGGCAGGAACACACAGGAACGGAGTTCCGGGCTGGCTCCCAAGTTGGCCACGCCCAGCAGGAACTCATTAGCATAATAGGCCACACCCAACAGCAGAAACTCATTAGGATTGGCTACATTAAGGGTGTGTGGCCTAACATGCAAAGGAGTTCCTGCTACAAAAAAGCCCTGGGTTTTGCCAACAAACAAGGTAAACAGAATAACAAGCAAAAGGTGGGTGTGGCTGGATAACCACACTTCTGGTAACATGGGGGTGTGGCCTAATGTGCTAATGAGTTGTGCTGTCAGGGGTGTGGCCCAATATGCTAATGAATTCCTGTTGTTGGGTGTGGCCTATTATGCTAATGAGTTCCTTATGGTTTTAACCATTGTTGTTACCCGTCCTGTGCCCTGCTGTGCTGGGGATGGCAGGCTAGGAATAAATAAATGAAATAAAAATTATGTTGCTTCTGTTCCAATTTTGTACACTCTTGTGGGTGAAATCCAGTGGTAAGATGGTGGAACTGTTCACACAAAAAGCTTTTTTGTTATATATTACACAGGGCAAAATGAAGTGAGACAATTCTGGTTCCCTGATGACAGTATACAATTGTGGGCGTGTCAAATCCACATTGTACATTTCAGTATATATTGAAAATATCCAACATACATATAAAAAAAGGTATGAAGAGCAAATCTGATGCTAAGAAACTGAACCCCATACTTGAAGGCTTGGAACACACGCACACTGCCTATCATTTTTTTTTTTTTTTTAAACATAGCACTGTCTTAATGAACTTTTTTGATTTCTTACTTGTAAAAAGTTATTTAACTGGTTCTTGGACTTCTCCATGAATTTCTGGTCTACAGATTTAAAGGGCAGCTTGCTGAGTGAAGGCAACTGAGCTTTCTTTAATGATGGGAAACACTGAGAGAGAAAAACAAACCTCAGTTATTTTTCCATTTTAGTTCACACACTTAACACAACAGAGCAAAGAGTTTAAAAAATATAACCCCCCCCCCCCAAAAAAAACCCACTAGTTTTCAGGTCCTCCTTCAATGACTCCCCCTCATGGCTATCAGGAGCTCCCATCAAGTAGCACCAAACATTTCCCCTAAGAAACGGAAACCTTTAACTCCCGGCATCGGTTATAGTACAAACACAATACAAAGCACTGTCAGTTAAAGCTAGCAATAAAAATGAAGAAAACAAATCAAACGGCAGTTACTCCATCCCCAGATCTCAAAACAGGATTCAGTCAGAAAAGACCTCCTTCTCAAAAGCCTGGCGGGATAGTCATGTCTTTGTTAGGTTTCCAAAAGAAAGGACTAGATGGGGCTAGAGGCAATCCTTGAGGGCATTCCACAGTTCTGAAAAACCCTGCTCTTTTTTTTTTAAGTCAAGGAATTTAGGAGATTAGTTAGTCCATTTTGTTGTATATCTAATTTCTTCTCAGTGTGCACATAGACTTCTTCCAGCTCATCCATAAGTCTTTTTAGTTCATAAGTGCTATTTGGCAACTCTTAGCCGCAAGTCATATGCTTCTCTGGCCGTGCCTCCTTCTGCTCCAAGTAGGTCTCTGTCCGTCTCTTCCAGGTCAGCTGCCTGGCCTCCTCCGTCTTGCTGCTCTTCCTCTTTCTGTCCGAAGAATTGCTTCAACCATTCTTCTGCTTTTAACACCGAGTCGATTTTTTCTCTTTTGTCTCTATATTTGAATTGGACCCCTTCTGGAAAAAGCCAGGAGTATTGAATTTGGTTGATCTGAAGTGTTGAGATGAGTTCTTTGTACGCTTTTCTTTTCTGTCGAACCTCAAATGGAACGTCCTTAAGGACCCTGATACTTGCTGATCCCATTTGCAGGGGTTTGTCTGCTGTTGCTTTGAGAATATCATCTCTTGTCTGTCGTCGGAGAAATTTGACCACGATCTCGCCCGGCAGTTTGTTTTGCTTAATATATTTAGAGTAAGAACGATATGTCACTTCTATCTCTGCATGCGCTTCAGCCGTTGCAATGCCGAGCGATAGAGCGATTAGCTCAGCTGCCACATCTTTCAAAATTTCTCCTGTCGTCTCAGCCACCCCTTGGAATCTAAGGGTTTTATTCGCTTTGTCCATTTGTAGGTTCAATAGCTTCCTTTCGTGTAGATCCTGCTTTTGTTCCATCAGACCAACTCTTTTCTTCAGCTTTTTAGCATCATGTGTGGTCTCTTTAAGTTTTTCATCAGTTTGGATCGATTTTTTCACAAGCTCGGTGATCTGCTGTTGCTGTTTTGCCATGCTCTGGTTTGAGGCAGCAATCAATTGGTTAAGGCCATCGAGTCTTTCATGAATGGGCCGAAGCAGCTCTGTTAGTGTGGAGAAAACATCTCCTTCCTCCACTCTCGGACTTTGAGAACCACGCCCCCCTCTCACTCCTCTCCCTCGGACGCCGGCCATTTTCCGCTTTGTTTATACTAAAGAGTGCTTTTTCACACTTCTTCAGCAAGTGCTGGTTTATCCGCAAAAAACAGCTAAGTCTCTGGCACGCTTGAGTGATTAATTGTCTTCTCCCCCTCCCCGTCTCTTTAAATCACAGTTCGGTTTGTTTACGTCTGGGATTCCTCCCGACGCCGCTGAGGGTGGGGGGGGGATCGGAACTCACTTTTAAAGCTTCTTCGCTCGTCTCATTCTCCAGTTCCTTGACAGTCTGATCACAGACTCCTTTTAATCATGCTTCATTCGCTGACCCGCTTGCTTGTCCCGATCGGCATTCAGCTATGCTCGGTAAAAACCGAGCCTCTCAGGGGGTGGACCGAATGGGGCAGGGAGGAGCGCCTCAATTCCCCGGCTTCAAGCCGTGGAAGAGGTCGCCCCTCAAGCGCCCCCGGCTTGGAGCCCCACACTGAGGCTCACCTGGGGGTGCCACTTGAGGTGACACCCCTCCAGCACCCCTGGAGCGCGGAATGCCTCCCCCGTTCAGGAGAGAGCCTCCGCCATCGCTGAAGCCATAGACCGGAAGTCCTGAAAAGCCCTGCTCTTAAGTGGATGCCACACTGCGCACAAAACAGATGGGACCCAGAAGAAGGCCTCACTGGCACATGAGAGAGAGAGAGACAGAAACAGAGAGAGACCAGAGAGAGATCACATGAGAGAAGATGTTCTCCAAGGTATGTTGAACCAAGACCATTTAGGACTTTGAAAACCAGCATCTTAAACTGAATGTGGAAAAGTAATGGTGAATTATGCAGTTGCCGTGAAGTAGGTGTCACATAGTTCTGCCACCTTGTGTCAGCCTAAAGGGCGGGCAGGAGCATTTCAAACTAACTGAGTTTTCCAGACAGTGCGCAAGTGCAGCCCCACCCTAGGAAAAGAAAATTGTTTCCAAAAGTTGCATGCATTGCATACAAACTTTATTTATTTATTAACCTCAGCCATACCTCAACCACATCGGATCCATAATGAAGACCTCAGCATAGATGTGCTCTTGTGTATTAACTAACCAAACAATGAAATGAAAACCAATCTGCAATAAGATCACAGTTATACTGTAATGTATTCAAAGCTGTCTTGAATGCAGGATCTGTTGTGAATCATCTCATAAGGAAGCAATGTTAAGCTTCATCCTGGGCTAGGATCCAAATACAGCCAATGACATCGCTAGCCCAGGAACAGTGTATCCAATCACTTCAAGCTAGTCCCCGAGCGGGAACGATCGTGATTGGCTCTTATGCACTCAATTGTATTGGTTGTTATGTGTGTGATAGGCGTGGCTATATTAGCCGGGAAATGTTTAAAAGCAGGACAGCTGCAATGTAAAAGCTGTTCTGGCTATCAGATGTTGATCCGTGTTGGAGAAGTGTTCAAGTTGAAGAATAAAGATGTGTTCTTGCTGAAATCACTCTCCGACTATTTGTTAAGCTCACGACTTAACAAATACACAAAGTGAATTTTAATATTTGGGCATTTTTATTATTCTGCCACGCGTCAGACGGTGAAGTGACATCAGACATCACTGTTGGGCTCGAGCCCAGTGGACCCCCGAGGCTCTGGCAGAGTGGCTGCAGCCTGGCTCTGCTTGCTCCCCATTACCAGTGGCCCACTAGAGCGGCCGCTTACTGGAAAATCCCCCTGCAAGTTAAATGTCCGGTCCACCTCTGAAGTTTGCAGAGGTCAAAGGAACGGGTAATACTTGCATATAACTGACACAGAAGTTCTTCCTCTGCTCTTAGTCAGAGTCTGGGGGGGGACGGGGGGGGATTCTCCATCAACTGGCCCACAGCCGCTTCCTGCCCAAGTTGCTGGGGGAGAGGGATCAGATGAATACAATATAAAATCAAAATAGGATTAATAATGCATATAACAAAAACAAGTCGCACTTTTTTTAAAAAATCAAAGTGAGCCAAAAACTGTTTCTGTGACCATCTTTAAGCCCTTTGCACCAGCTTTATTGTGGCCACATATCAGGGGGGACTGAGTTATCTGACAACATGCCTTTCCATCCGCTCCTTGATATACAGAGAACAGAATACAGGTGTTGGGTCATCTCTGGTTCTATAAAGAACATCAACAACAAAGTTTCAGGAGAAGCAGAAGCAAGAAGTTTCTCTGTACCTCACTGAGTTTCCGATGCAGGCTTTGAAATTCACTGAGCTTCCGGTGGACCATCCATTCTTTAGCTTCAGTGTGGCCAATCTCTTGTAAACCCACCACAACATAATAACTGGGCACTTGTTCACCATTTTCTTCTAGGACCTAAGAAGAGAGGGACTATTGTACATTATGTTAAAAATGGAGTCTTCCTTTTTTTTAAATCACTTCTAGAACAAGAAAAAGCCATACCTCACTAGTGTTTATGGAGGCTTTCCACATGCCAAAATTTTCACACCACCAATCTGTTCTTTCAATGTGTAACCGAAGGTCACTGTGTTCTCTCTCCATCAATGTGATTTCATCCTTCAGCTTAGAAACAATCTGCCAAGGCAAAAAGCAGCCATTATGCCAGGACATTTAAAAAAATCTATAACAAGTACTCCAGCTGGTCACTCTGGCACATGCCCTGGGAGGAAAAAAAAAAGATGAAAATATAGAGAGAGGTATGAAGAAGAAATTTAGTGTAGGCTTTCAGAACTTTTCCATCTAAAGCGTCTGATTTGGTTTGGCAGTCACATAATTGCTTAAAAGGTCAACTATAATTTAGAAATGAAAACATAGATCTTGAAATATAATGACAGAAGAACAATTTAATGTAATTTCATGAAAGAAGGGGTGGAGAGATCACTGTCCAAATGTTTGTGAAGGATGCTGTGAACTTTTAACATGGAGAATGATTGGAAGCATTTTCTAGCAATAATTGTGTTAGCATTTTAAGCAACTGAAAAACCAAGACTGGATGGCCACTCAAGTGTGAAGAATGAAAGGAAGCTCGCCCTGCTATCCAATCTGCATGGAGAGCTATATTGCCATGGCATACATATGGATTATCAGAACACTGTGCTTTGGGGAACTCAAGAACAACGGTCATTTCCACACAACATTTTAAAACTGATACATACAAAACATTTCACATATGCCCAGGGCCGGCCCCAGCTTATTTTGCACCCTAGGCGGGGATCCCTTCTGGCGCCCCCCTCCCCATGCGCCCACCAATTTTCAAAAATGAATGCATTTTAGGAAGAATTAAAAACACAAATAATCAAGAAACTCCCAGAGTACGGGCCAGGTGCAGTCTGGCGCCCTAAGGGCTGGCCCGCTCTAGGCGATCGCCTAGTTCGCCTAGTGAGTGAGCTGGCCCTGCATATGCCTACAAAAGTGTAATTTGGGCAGACAGTAAATGTTCATCTTCAGATGGTTGCATCACACAAATAACATTATCCAGAGAAGCCAGGATTAGCCACAACTCTCCTGATGAACTGTGAAAAAAATGCTTCTGCAATCCTGTAACGTGTAGAATGAACCCAAACTACATTTAAGGGTCTAGAGGACACTTAAGCTGATGGAGCTCGACTCAGGCCACACAGAATGCTGCAGGAAGCAGCAAGAGCAAAAACAAAATGCAGGAAGAATATGCATAATTAATGACCAAAGAAGTGACTACCAATTGAGTTTTTTGGTCACATACTCTCACAAAAGGCATCAGCTATTAGTATACCCACAGTAACGACTCAATACCCATTTACATACCACTTTGAAATGCTGCAGGTGCCAACTTGATTTGTGACAAGAACTGATCTAGAAGGTGCATGCACCGAAATGCAAGTCTGACTATTATTCATGCATAATTTTTTTCCTTTTATGTTCCCATGTTCCAATTCTTCATTCTATTCTTTGTGTTCATTGGTTTCAAAAAGTAAATATATTTTCAGCTATAATTCTTCGGGGGGTTCCCAGCTGGTTAATATCCATCTCCCCAGGGATCCTTCCCAACCAAGTAGGATAGGAAAAAAGAGTCCCATCTTGAAGGCAACTAAAAATATAACTTGCAGAGTGGGTAAAGGAAGATGTGACGATATGGGTGTGTAAGTGAGTTTTTCTTCCTTTCATAGAATCATAGAGTTGGAAGGGACCTCCAGGTCACCTAGTCCAACGTTCTGCACAAGGCAGGAAATTCACAAATACCTCCCCCTCCACACCCGCAGTGACCGCTGTTCCACACCCAGAAGATGATAAAAAACCTCCAGGATCCCTGGCCAAACCAGCCTGGAGAAAAATTGCTTCCTGACCCCAAATTGGCAATCAGCATTTCCTTGGGCATGTAAGGAAGGGCCACAAGAACTAAGCATTGAGGCAACCCTTCCTGCCCTCCCTCTCATGAGCTGCCTAAGTTCACAGAATCAGCACTGTTTTCAGATGGCCATCTAGCCTCTGTTTGAAAACTTCTAAAGAAGGAGAGCCCACCACCTCCCGAGGAAGCCTGTTCCACTGAGGAACCGCTCTAACTTTCAGGAAGTTCTTCCTAATGTTTAGCCTTGGTTTAATTTCAACCCATTGGTTCTGGTCTGACTTTCTGGGGCAACAGAAAACAACTCCATACCATCCTCTATATGACAGCCCTTCAAGTACTTGAAGATGGTTATCATATCACCTCTCAGTCATCTCCTCTCCAGGCTAAACATACCCAGCTCCTTCAACCTTTCTTCAGAGGACTTGGTCTCTAGACCCCTCACCATCTTCGTTGCTCTCTTCTGGACATGTTCCAGCTTGTCTATATCCTTTGGTGCTCAAAACTGAACACAATACTCTAGGTGAGGTCTAACCAGAGCAGAGTAAGGTGGTATCATTCGTGTGATCTGGACGTATACTTCTGTTGATACAGCCCAAAATTACATTTGCCTTTTTAGCAGCCGCATCACACTCCTCATGTTCAGTGTGTGGTCTACTAAGACCCCTAGATCCTTTTCTCAGGATCAGAAGGAAAGGAGGAGCTTATTTTGAAACAAAACCAGAGTGTGCATGGCTGAGGGGAGTTAAACCCTGTTTCTTCCCCACCTCACCCTCTGTGCTCAGTCCACTTCAGCATTTTTCTCCTGGCCCCAATACTAATACCATCATCGACAGCCTGTGCTCCGCCGATATGACCCAGACTGAGGTATTAGCCGACTATACCCATATTACATTGACGCTACTAATGCCTCGCCATCGCTATATGATCTGCACTAGCACTATGTAGTGTTTTATATTTATATTCTATTTTATTTCCTTGTTTTATCTATCTAATTAAGTTTTATGTAAGCCGCCCTAAGCCTGCTTTGGAAGGTAGGGCAGAATATAAATTAGATAGACAGACAGACAGAATCGGCATCAGAGCCTGTCCAGGAGAAATATGTTTCAGATGTCAGAATAACAGGGTTCAGCCCTCATCACCCATGCACACTAGCATTAGTTAAAATATCCTCACCAGCCCCACTATCTTTTCCCCCATTCTGGGGCTAACAGCAGCTGGGGAGAGGGCTGGACGATTCAGTTATCAGGGAAAAGGCACAGCTGCATAAAATCAAAGGCACTGAGGGATCTCAGATCTTGATATCAGAGATGCTGTCTCTCATATAAAAAGAGGATCTGATCCTTCTCATTACCAAGCTCTTGCGTCTTGCCTTGTGTTTTTTTCTGCTGGGGAAATAGACTAAGCCATAGCTTATGGCTCCTTCAGTCTGCAAAGCAGATGTAGTGTAGTTGCACCTTTGCTTCTACCCCACCCTCCTAGGGAGAGTGTAAGTGGTCAGGGCCTGCGCTTTGGGGACACTGTTACTAATGTTAAAGTCATAATGCCCTAAGAAGAAAAAAGTGTGCAGCCACTTCTCTATGCATGCCCTCTCCAACCAGAAATGTACAACTAGGGTTGGACTTCACCCCAGATGTTTTGCAAGGGTTGGGATGGTTACAATTTCATCTGATCTAGTAACTTTCCATTTCTGGAAATAACCTAGAAACGTAATACTGTGCTTTCTTTACAAGGGACCTTTGAAATAATGAAACCAGTAACAACCTTTTATATGGATAGTCATCAGCTGGGGAAAACAGAAGTTTACAATCCTTTTTGGCAGGGACAAAAGAGAAGTTCCCACAGCCAGATTTGCTACGAGGGGCCAACTCTCAAATCCCTGTACTCTTTTGGCTTGGAGTTCTCTTCTCCCCTTTTCATGAATGGAAATGGGATACATACAGGCCAAGGAAAGGCAGCATCATACATTCATCCACAGTCTAAGGCATTATACAGGGCAGCTCTGCAAGCTAAACCTTTTTTGCTCATACCAGATTTTCAGGGATATCAAGAGGAAATACTACCCAAGAATGAGTAACAGCATTTGTAAAACAATCTGGAGGCAAATGAGTACAATGGGCAGAAATGACACTCCCCAGTTTTACTTTAGCAGTACGAGCTCTCTTGAGCAGAGAGACATGGCAGCTGTACAACCCGATCTCGTAATGGAAGTGGTATAAACAATAATAAAGCCACCTACCTTTCTGTCAGGTTTCGGTGAACTGCAGAGGGAATATAGAGCTTGTCTTTTATATTCAAGTTTGTCGTTTAATTGGCGTAGCTTATTCATAGCATAACTTGCCTGCTCATTAATTCCTGAGCTGCCTTCATCAAGAACGTCATCACAAATTTGACTCTAGAATGGGTGGATTGATTAGTAAGTGTTACATAGCATTCTTGTGTCTAAAACAGTTACTAGGATTGCCTGGTTTGTTAACACACGGTATAAATAAAGATAAAGATCAGCTCAAATAAACCAGCTTAATGAACACTGTTACAATAGTTTTCCATAGATATCCTATGACCACAAAATATACTCTCTGGCAGTCCAATCCCAAACAGAGCTGCATCCTTTGAGGCCCATGGGTTGAGCAGGGCACAGCTTTGCTTAGGATAGCACTGTAGGTGCCCCAGAACTGAAATTTTCATATCATTAGTATAATCTATGTTTGTTTAATCAAAACGACACAAAACTATTGAACGGCTCTACTAATGCCTTTTTGCTCAAGCTACTCACTTACACAGAGACAAGCTTCCCTTGCTTCTTACTGTGTAATAAAACTATTCCACTGCACATACTAGGAAAGATAAATTGTGGTGGGCCTACCATTCCCAGAATATTTTGGACCTATGTAATTCCATACTCCCCCCCCCAAAAAAGCAAGTAAATCCCTAATGAGATAAGATCCAATATTTAATACTTAACAAGACATATTACAAAAGAACAAGTTTAAGAAAATGTGGTTATTCATTGACTAAGCAGGAAGAGCCTTTTCTAGGACAATCTGTTCTATCACCACATCACATAACATGTTTTTTCTTGAATTTTCTATTTAGCTGCTAAACATGAAAGTTCTTGAGAGTCTGAACAAGTGTTACCTAAAATTTAGCACAGTATAATGAAATTTGTGCAGTCTGATTTGCCCTATAAAGGTACAGCTTCAAGAAAATTACCTGGCTCCCACTTAATTTATGCTAATGGGAAGAGGGCTACAAATGCAGAAATGACTTCCAAAATATCTTCAGATTATTGAAGCATATCACCAAAGGCATGGCTTGGTTAGGACTTGGATGGGTCACTGTGCAGAGGCAGGCAATGGCACCTCTACGTTGTCGAAGCCTGGAAAATCTACAACAACCAATGGGCACCCCTGTTGGTCTCTGGCCTTGAAAACCTGACGGGGTCACCGTAAATTGGCTGTGACTTGATGGCACGGTGTAGAGCACTGCAGAATTTTATTTGAAAAGTTTTTTGTAACAATTCCATCTATAAATTTTGCCATTGGACTTGCTATGTGTATAACAGGAGATATCTTCACTGTCCACTTCATGTATCAATTGCAAGCAAAAGCATCAGTTCAGTTCAGTTCATGTTAATTTTACATTGATAAATTGAGACCGGGGGGGGTGGTACTGTTAATGATATGTCTTTCTACAGCACATGCAAACAAAAATGAACACACCGGGATTATGAAACACCCCTCTTCTCTTCCAGTTTTTTACCAGAGTACTGAAAAATAGATGTGCATTTCTGACATAGGTTTGTAATTGAAACAGTTTTCTTTCTTTAGCTCCGTACTCTTTACAAACTAGTATAAGAGCTAGAGCAAAACTAGAAACGTCACTGAATTCTTACTTCCAGTGTTCGGAAACACACACTTCAGCAGCTTATAATACTCGCTTTCAATTATGAAGGTGAGCGCTCCTCCTGCAAATTCTCCTCTGGTGCAGATCAAGTCCCTAGAGAAGAACTCCCTTTTCTTCTTCACCTCCCAGCTGTCGTTATGCTGCAGCTGCTGGGCCTGGGGTGTGTGTGTGTGTTTGTGGCAGCCATATGGCCAACTACCCAGTCAGTAGCAAGGCAAAGAAGAGAGATTCTCTGTCTCTGTCCCTCCAAGCCTTCCCCTCCTTTCCCGAAGCCTTGGATGATGTTCTGGCAGTGTCTAAGATACCACACTCAGAAGGGAAGTCTTGTGCCCAAGACGCCTGACAATAAGATGCTAGGCTTCGTGAGGACTACACTTACTAAGGTGTATAGAGGCGCCAGGAGAAGGAAGAAGAGGCACCCCCCCACCTGCCAACAGCCTGCCCAGCTACTGCCTCAGGTCTGGCCCATAGATACTCAGTACCTGCTGTTTGGGGCCAGTGGGGAAATTTAGGGAGGAGGAAGGGAGGCTTCAGATTCCAAACTCAGAATTAAGCTGGAAAAAACAGAACACGTTGCTGGGGTTTATTTTTTTGGGGGGTAGGAGTTGGCAAATACCATGATTTCCCCAAGATCAACTGCAAAATGAGCTGGGGGTGGGGTCAGAGAGAGGGGCATCACCCATCTCAGAACTTATAGGCTTGATAGTATGAAAAAACACGGATGAGCTCTCATTCCAAAGAAAGCAGCCCACCTGTAGCCATAACTCACCACTTCATCTTTATCATCAGATGTTATCTGGATAGCAATCCTCTCCTCTTCTTTCTTGATCAACCTCTCATATAAATCACTGACAATGAATGAGGGGTAATACCTGTCCTTTAGTGTTTCATAGACATCAGTCTGAATTTTGTAAAACACTTCGATGCCCTTGTTACCCACAAGGCTCTGCTGTATCTCTTTGTAAAGTGACTTTTCCACAGGAATTTCCCTGCTTTCTACGAAGAAATCTTGATAGATTTGACTCACAAGCTGAGGTATTTCTGCCTAAAAAGCAAGAGAAGAAAAAAAAAAGTGGTGGGGAAATCCTGCTTATTCAACAACACTGCAACTAAACATTTTTTGTTCACACAGATCCTAGATAGAAATGTAGGTTAGTTTATCACACTTCTCTGAAGAAAAGAAAAAGCCAATAGTTGAAAGCAGGATGTGCCAGTGAACCAAAACCAAAAGGGACTTTAGCTATGCAAAATTACTACAGCACAAATAATCCAGCCATATTTAAATATTTTTCATTGCGAATTACCAGGTCTGCTTGAAACATTAAAAAAAATCAATATGGACCACTCTATGTCATTATTGCTTTGGAATGGTCAGACACCCATCAACGTGTGTCGTGTGCACACTGTAGACTGCCTAGAAAGGGAGAGAATCTGAATCTCAACCCAGGATAAAGAGCACTCCACACACAGCACATAATTCAGACTTTTCTCAAGGGATTTATTTCTTTTTTTAGCATTAAGATGAACCAAGAAGCCTCTGCCTAAAACATATCTTAAGAGTAAATTGGATAGACTTGGTGAGATACATACTAGCACTTTACTTTAAAAGCTAAGCCTTAAATGACTGGCTACATAGTAAGAAGCTACAACAACAATTTCCAATGATAAGTTATCTTCCAAGCAAAGCCTTAAACATTCATAAAAATGTAGACTTGCTTATTTTCAAAGCCACGTGTTACATTTCCCCCCACTTCAACCAGATACCAGGCTTGCTTTTGGCCTCTATGTATAATTAGGAAGAATCCCCCCCCATCCTAAATATTTGGTATTCTTCTGTTAAATACACTTTTAAATCATTTTTGTTAATTTTCTGTTTAATATAAGTCTCCACATTTTACCTACTCTGCATAAGATTCAAATGTTTCTTTTTCCTATCCTGATGCACCCTCTTTAATCCCCACTGTAGGTTTTGCACTCTACTTTCTTCCCCAGCAAATTTCTCCTGTTGACTCCTGACATCCACAGAACAACAAAGCATAGCTTGAACAGAGAGCTTTATTGTTCAAGACTTGTTGAGGTAGAACCCCAGTCTGAATATTTCACTGTAAAATATTTCACTGTGTCTGTTAAGAGAGGGATATCGATTTGGCTTCACCATAAAATGAACTCTTATGCCTCAGACGACTTGGAAAAGTATCAATGATTCAGAAGATCTATTTTACCACCACTTACATTTTCAACGTCTTATATTGCTCTGCTCCTTTGGTCGAAGGGGGAATTGATTTTGAAATCTGGTTTTGTCCTTTTCATGCTGTGGCAACAGAACTGACTAAAACTGCTAGTAGACATTTTATATACTACACCCAAGCCAACTTGGGAGATGCATGAAAAAAGATATAAATAATCACCAGTGATTTACTAATCCTACACAATATGGATTACGAATAACAAGGCTTTTATCATTTTGGTGTACTCATACCTTATTAGCATTTTTCAAGTATTCTATAGATTCCCAGAGGCTGATCAGAGCCCTCTTATCCATTCTTTCCATATAAATTCGAAAGTGCTCTCTATAGGATGGATTACACAAAATATCCTCAAATTGAAGAATCTGGGAAGAAAAAAGAACTATTATTATTATGTTGTTTGATGCTATTAAAACATTTATACCCCACCTTCCCTTGTGGTTCAAGGAGGCTTATAATAATAGTAAACACATATTTTCAGTTAAAATCAGAATAAAATAACAACTTCCAAATCGCTCCCTCCCTGCCATTCAACCCCTCCTCAAAAGCAAGCAAGCCTTGCAGCACTTCCTGAAGAGGTCTACAAACTACAAATCTTGTTAAACCTTGTTGAATTAGCAGGCAGCCTTGTTGACAAGTGGATCAAAAAGGGGTCAATCAACATAGATGTAATTCAAGATTCTGGATACAAGTTAATTTATTTATAATATTTTTAGGTCACCTCTCTAGAGACCTGTCCAAGATGGCTACCCAGGTTGGAAATTCCCCACATTTGTGGCAACCCTGGTCAGCAGTTAAGAAGGTATTGCATCTGGAAAGTAGGAAACAAATATACTACCACACTGCTCTCCGAATAGGGGCCAAAGATAGGAAATCAGATGGCCCCTCTGGCTTAGCAGTTATAAGATTTGAGCAGACACACAGAAAGCCAAAGGCAACCCTGTTGCAGAAGCAGGCTCATTTAACTGTAACACATACACAGCCCTCTCCTTAGGACTAGGCTTGAGGAACCTTTTCCCTTGTTTCAGAAGTGATAGTTGCACAATGCTGATTGACCAGCTGTTTGGGTCAATCAAAAAGTACAAAAAAAAATATTCTGAATGTTCAGTACAAAAATCCCACCACCAAAACAGCTAACTTTAAAATAGTATTAAAAGATTATGAAAAACTATTTAAAATATGTAGACCCGACCATTCCACTGCAGCCCGAGGCACCTCACAATTCTAAACTAAAAACCACTCATAACAGCACTCCGGCCCCAAAGAAAACGCCTGTAGCTCAAACCCCGTTTAAAAGTCTTTGCAAATAAAACAGCCTTTCAGTGCCTAGTGCTTTCCTCAAGACCCTGTTCTACAAAGTGGAAGCCATTACTGAAAAGTAACAGGGTCTGGAAAATGACAGACAAGCAGCCTGAAGTTAAGTGTGTATTGGGGGGGGGGGGGGGGGGACCAGTTTGGGGGGGGGGGGAGAGGACCTTTGATGCTGCTTCATTATTGCCTGCTACGCTCTCAGTTGCCGCTTCCATGCCTCCCTCTTATTGCTTTAACAGCCACCTTCCTAGTAATAGTAACATCATGTAACCAACCACATTCCACTACATCTTGATGCCACTGTTAGTAGGAAAAAGGCATATCTCTACACTCACAACAATGACAAGCGTTGTAGGTGCTTGGTGCTGCGGACACTGCACTCCAGAGGACTGCCGGCACCATTACCACCTTAATGCTAGATACACGGAGGCAGGGGTCATTTCCTGCAGGAGCGCACAGGAGCAGAGCTCCGGCAGTAAAGAGCCCGGGGGCGGGCACATGCAACAAGCCCCACCCCCTGCTCCCAGCAGCCCTCAGTCAGAGCAAGAAGCAGCCAGGTAAGCTGCAGAGCCCCCCCCCAGCCCCCTGGTCCACAACAGTCCAGTGGCACATTTAAGACCAAGTTTTATTCAGGCACAAGCTCTCCCTCCTCTGCGAGGACAGATCTGCACGATCCCCCCCTCCCCCCAATAGCTAGCAATCTAAAATAGTCCAGTGGAGCCTGAGCGGTGGGTGTTGCCTTCTGACACACTTCCAGTGATGTCAGGGTGTGTGGCATATGCAAATAAGTTATGCTAATGAGTTATGCTAATGAGCTCCTGAACCTCTTTTTCTACGAAATGACCCCAGCACGGAGGATACTGATGGGAGAGGTATCACTGTGTTGGGGTGCTCCTACCATGCAAACCTTTTCATCTCATTCCTCTCCCAATCACTAGGGCAGAAACTTTCAGCAGAAAGTGTTTATGAAACAGACCTCCCTGTGTCAGTTCTCTTTTAGAAGATAAATATCAGCTCCAGCCCTTGGACATACATGAACACATGAAGATGCCTTACTGGCAGGGGCCCTCTGGGGTCTCAGCTGCAGGTTTTTACATCACCTACAACCTATGCCTTTTAACTAGATGCTGGGGACTGAACTGGGGACCTTCTGCAGGCCAAGCAGATACTTTAGCACTGAGCCACAGCCCCCTGCCCTGCTAGATTACTGGAACTATTGAAAAATGCCTGAACAAGCTTGAGGAATGCCTGAACCTGAAAGATAGAGGGGGCGGAATACAAAGCGACGGGTTTAGCTGTAGCACAGTTCCTTGCCCTTCCTGTCATCACTACAACCCGGCCCTTCTGCCTCTTGGTTCTCCCCCCCCCCCCACACACTTATCTTTCTTTAAAATCTCAACACTTTAACAACATCGCTTCTAGCAAGCCAACTAAGCAGTATGCTAATAGATACCAACTTGCCAACAGCTTGGTTTTATCTCTTTATCAAGAGACATACAAGGGGGGGAGGGGAGTGTTTTCCAATCACTGTTGCTGCTAACCACCTTAAACAAAACTAAACATGTTTCCTATCCATTTCATCCTCTATTTAAAATAGCTTAATCCCTCTAATCCTAATTAGATGTTCCTAAATCCCAAAAGGAAAAAGTCAAAGCCAAGGGCATATGAATAATATGTGAGAAAAACTAGTCAGAAATATGAACTCACTGGAATACAGCCTGCTCTCACTGGACTTTTATTGAATGACTGGTGAACAAGAGCGCTATCCCATTGATAATTCTCACAGTCTTTCTTGTCCAAACAAAATCTATTAAGCAAAGCAATTATTAGTCAATAATCACCATGATTAAAGGCAACTTTTTTTTTTTGTCAGGATTGCAAGTACAAGTTTTTTGCAAGACTAGTGCATTCCAAGTGAGTGTTGAGAGCGGTGGTCAATAAATGCAATTCCCAAAAAGACATGCAAGCAAATTGGCCTTTGAGTGTCTTTTGCATAATACTGTGAATATTTTCAAGTTGTGTTCAAACTGGAAGGTTTCTAATTTTCACTACGTTCAACGTCCTGCATTGAACTGAAAGCAGACAGCTATATCGGGACACCATCAAGCACCCTGCCACTTGAATGTCTATTAACTAATGACCAGTGAGCAGATCTAATTTTAAA
Organism: Gekko japonicus; assembly: GCF_001447785.1. Classification (NCBI taxonomy): domain Eukaryota; kingdom Metazoa; phylum Chordata; class Lepidosauria; order Squamata; family Gekkonidae; genus Gekko; species Gekko japonicus. Next base: position 334,309 of record NW_015170912.1, on the reverse strand, counting down.
GCTTGTTAGTGGCTACGGTGTCCCTTTAAGCTTCAGGCAGCTTCTAACTCAGGGTCAAGAAGTCAAGAGATGCCTTGAGCTCTGCCACGTCTCACAAGAAATTGGGAGAATCTTTTGATAGTGGCCTGCTCTGTTTCCCAATTCTATGCAAGTTATTCTGAACCAAAACGTATACGTACAGAATAGCAGCAAGTAAAATCTTATTGAAAAGGTAAAGGTTCCCTTGCTTGAAAGCCAGTCAAATCCGACTCTAGGGTTGCGGTGCTCATCTCCGTTTCAAAGCTGAAGAGCCAGCGCTGTCCGAAGACGTTTCCGTGGCCATGTGGCTGGCATGACTAAACACCAAGGCGCACGGCATGCTGTTACCTTCCCACCGAAGTGGTACCTATTTATCTACTTGCAATGTCTTGCTTTCGAACTGCTAGGTTGGCAGGAGCTGGAACTAGAGATGGGAGCTCACTCCGTCTTGCGGCACCCGGGTCTCAAACTGCTGAACTACCGACCTTCCACAGCCTGCAGTTCAGCATCTTAACCACTTGAGCCACCACAGCTTATACTTTGAAGCAATTCTTATTGTATTCACTTGGGATCTATTCCCAAATAAAGATGCAAGATGCTACTCAATGCTATTCATAAGACTGTCCCATGATAGACACTGCTACTCAAGCAGTCTGTCAAGGAAGCATTGTGGAAGATCTAATACGAACAGGTCTTCTGTTATTTGGACCACTGTGTTACGGCATGTCCCCGCTTCTCAGGCGTATTCAACCAGTGCCAATTCTAACATGGTCTCCCATTATTATTTCACATACAGGAACCTATTCTTTATTGGGTGCGTGTGAGAAAGAGATGATGCAGAATTCTAAATAATAATACAACGGTGACAGTAAGTAAGCATATAGGGAATTGTGTCCTTGTAAGTCCCTCAATATTTTACATATTGCAGTGCTTTGTGTGCCTTGTATAATGCATATCTGCAGTTACAGCAGAAACCATCTGGTGAAAGGCATGAGAACAGGGAGAAGGGAAGCCAGTTCAGCCCTGGACTAGTAAAGATTAAAACCTTCTGGGAAAACATCTTTTTTAAAAGAGTTCCTTGATATCTCCAGAAATTAAGAAAGGAAAAGGATTCCCTTAAAGCAAATCTCACTAGAAATTTCTCTAGATTATCTGTAGATTCTCTAGACATAACGCTGTATCACAGAACCTCCCTACATATCTACAGAAGCCAATGGAAGGCAAATGTACAAAAGCAATCAATATTGCATAACACATACACACTTCTTGTAACCATAAAGCAAAGGCACTGGGCCAGTGGATTGCCTGTAAGCATCCAGCGCTCTAACATCATTGAAGCTAAATGGATACTTAGATGGTCTTGGCAACAGAGAAGAAGGAGAGAGGAGAATGCTGTAAGATGCTTTGGGTCTTCATTAGGGAGAAAGATGGGATATCCATGAAGTAAATAACTACATAGACGATAACAGCTGCCTTGAAATCTGAGGAAGAAGCATATATGGGTGTGGGTGGGTGTTTTATAAAAGTGAAATCATTATTTTAGGTTACAACCTCCCCCCAGCTATTCTGTGACAACAATTCATTAATCTGTGTCAGAGCTCTTTTTGTAGAAAAAGCCCAGCAGGAGGAGATATTTTACCACTGACCGTGACCCGTACATAGCCCTCCTCAGCAGAGCTCAGGGCCAAACTAGTCCTCCACGCCCCTGGTGGTTGCCAACTCTGAGTTGGGCAATTGCTGGAGTTCTGGGGGAAGACCCTGGGGAGGGCCTGCATTTGGGGAAGGGAGGGGCCTCAACAGGGGGTATAATACCCTATTACAGGCCCTTCCAGTCCACATTTGGACTGGTTTCCCCCAGTTGCTAATGAGCCGGATAAGAGCCCTGGATGGGCAGGGTCTGGCCCCTGGGCCCTATGTCTGACATGTCTGCATAAATAAAAAAAATGAGCACCTGTGCTGCTAACAACAGTGTTTTCTCCCAGCACAAGGAGTCTTCCGCTGATAATAAAGGCTCTTCCAACACCTCCTGGCATCAACAGAAGGCTCCTTCTGCCAGCAGAAAGCACCACTGTGAGCAGAACGAACCCAAGTGCGTTCCTGCCCCAAAATAGCCCTAATCTATGTCTACCCTTATTTTTGAACAATATTCAAGGTGGCTTATATGACAGTGAAGCATTACAGTAATTCAATAAGACTGATTTTTTTTAAAAAACCCCACAACATTATACTGCCGACTAAAGTAACTCAAGCAACAGAAGAAAGTGGAACCGAAAAACCTTCAGCGCATTATCACTGCACCCACTCTCTAACTGTGAACTGCTGGACTTGGACAGCAACTGATTGAGCCATTGTTTACTTTGGTTGACAGGACACGATGTATGGGGGGGGAATGAGTAATTTCTAACATACTTTCCTAAATGAAATTACAAGTTGATATCTTAAGAGGGTACTGAGTGATTTCATAATCCTCTCTTTACCCCCAAGATATAATGCCGAGCTCCCCAATTTGTTCAAAGTCACCATCAATTACACTAGACAATTAAACAAGCACTTGAAGTGAAATTCAGTATTTGTAATAGCAAATGTATTTCATAATGTCAACACAGGAAACAACTCCCCCTCCCAAATAAACAAAAAACCCTGAACTACTCCAAACACTGAGGGAGCCACTTGAGGACAGGCCTAGCAATTTAAGAGCTAACTCGTAAATTTTTTTGACCTAGCTCATATAAAAACATGAAAGCCCTTCTGTTTCAATATGTCACTCCACGATAAAGATCACTACACTGTCATAGATTTCTGGTCACTTCTCTGAATTGTGAAAGTGTGTTTTTCTTAGTAAGTGCTGAATTTTTCATAAAAGCAATGAATAAATATTACGAATTCCAAGTACCTTATATCATTTTGGTCAACACATATTCCCTGTTCCAGAATTTTTTTAAAAAATGGTTACACCTCAAGGCCCAGAAATTATGCACCAGTGAGGTTTCCTCTTAGGCTGTTCTATGTAGAAGGCGGGAAAACTTTTAGCACACTTTCCCCACAACTACCAACTGCATATTTTTAACCACGTGGATGTTTGTATGAACAAAATTTGTCAGTTTTCTAAGAGAATTCAAAAGAATCAACAATACTAAAAACCAACAGACAAAATAGCTACTGCAAAGCATAATGTGAACTTTGTTGTTTTGCTACAGTTTTTAATCTTTGTGATAGAATCATTACAAATCACCTTGGGCAACTTGTTCTGGAGCAATGACAATACAAATAGCCTAAACAAAGACGAAAAAAGCACACTGGGAACAAAGTTCCCTCTAAGCAGTGGAGTCTTGTGAGCAAAAATTATACTTTGTGAGCTACTGGCATTAAAGTTGTGAGCGAGCCATTTGGTTACTGCATAAATTAGTTTGCTCTGGAGCCATCCTTCCTGAGCTAAGACAAAAATGTGGGAGCCGGAGGCTAAAAAACTGTGAGCTAGCTCACACTAACTCAGCTTAGAGGGAACACTGAAATTTGGGAACTTCTTGCTTTCTTCCTATTATTGATCTTTGCTGCATCACACTCTTCCTCCAATGTGTTCAGGGGAAAGAAAATGGGGAAACTAGGAAAGTCACATTGTATGACCCTTTGGTAAGATGGGAGCCAGTGCAGCAACACTCCTTCCCATAGCAATCAACAAAGTGTAACGTCACATCTGTTCACAGGCCATGCCATTAGCTCTTTCCCAGATCCTCTCCTGGAAACTAAAGCAATGCCTCTTGAAAAGCAGCTGAGGCCTAAGGGTTACTGGGGATCCTTCTCAAAAGCCGTGTTCTCAGTGCCCCTGGCTTTCAGAGCAGAGACGGGGCTTTTGCAGCAGTGGCCCTTGCCTGTGGAACGCCCTTCTCTTCTACATGACTTTCACTTAGGTGCCAGACCAAAGCACGTCTTTCTACCCAGGTTTTTAATTAAGAGGTGACCTTTTAACATCATTGCTATAACTGTCTGCTTTTAGACTGGGTAGTGCAAGAAACAGCATATTCAGCTGTTCAATGTTTTTATGCTCAAGCTGGGTTGTAATTATCAATTCTGGTGGTGTTTTACATTTTTATCATGTTTTATTTTGGACACTGTCGCAGGCAGGTTCCCTGGAGAGGCAGCATAGAAATCTTCTAAATAAATAAATATTACTGAGGGGAAAGAAAAAAAAAGGAGTACAATGCTGTTAATAATATTAAAAAATACCCTTAGAGGTACAGGGTCAGTATTGTGGTAATGTGCATATAGCAAGAGAGATCTTGAGATATCCCCCCTCCCCCATTTGTTATATACACACAGCTTTACCTTCTGGCTCTGAGGACCATCACCATCTTCAAAGATGCCATCTTCTTGCTGGTCATAAGCAGGACCTCCCAGAAGTCTGATTCGCTTTTCACACTGCTTTTTTGCTACAGTTAGCTGATTAATATACCTCTTCATGTTTCGGGCCCTCAGATGGTCCGCTTTCATTGCAGCAGTTTCTTTACCTTTGCTTTCTAAGATTGACAGTTTAAAAAGTTAACTTTGGTTTTTTAAAAACCAGTTAAGATTTCAACATATAATGAATTTGGAGGAACTGGCCCTTTCAGCAGTCTTCACTTTTAGAAAGCGCAAAGCACACAAAACTCTGACACGTTTAAATGGACTAAATTTTGCTAAAAATGCAAAACAATCCATCTGCAAAGCCATGGCGACTAAAAGCTCTTTATAAGTAGATAGCTAAAGATGCTTTTTTTATATTAGACCAAGATGGTGCTGTACCCTAGGTGGTGATTTGGGCTCACTAAAACTTTCTCGGATTACGGTAAATGATTTCAAAGGTCATACATGATATGAAGACAAGGTTTTAGAATACCTGCTCATCTGTGGGGAATACAAACTGCCTCCAGGTGACTAGGAGTAAGGAACCTTTACAAAACTTTTTTTTTTTAGTTTTAGGCCACAAACTGATAATTTAAGTGCTATGAAGGTAGATTAGCAAGACGTTTCTTGAGCTACAAAATGTTATCATAGTAATTTACTGTTTAACCATAAGATTACAAAAATCACAGAAGATTATAGATCATTAAAATCAAGAAACATTAAAACTATCGAGAACATGTAACGTTTTGTCCCCTTATGAGAACACTTCTATATTGTAACACCTGTAACAGCACCTCTCTGTAAGGCTCTGAAATGACCTGTATTATGTTGCCTTCTCAACTTCCTTCATGTTCCCTAATGATTTTCACTGCCAAAGGGACTTGCCTTAGACCCCTTGGTTTAACTCAAAGTACAGGATGGCTTAGTTATATTTGGTAGAATGACAGAATGGTCAGTGTGTGGGAATAGCTGTGAGGTAAAAGGGAAACCTTTATTCTCAATAGAACAGCTGTTTTTATTTAGAAACAGAGGCTGTGATCATATACACTAAATAATGGACTTTCAATCCACCTTCAAATCCACCTTCAATGCACTTTCCAACTGGATTTTACTGTGTGAACTGGCAGAATCCAGTTGGAAAGTGGACTGAAAGTAGATTGAAAGTGCATTATTTAGTGTATGCGATCACAGCCAGAGAGTTATTTAGAAATATAAACACTTAATGGTTTCAGTGTGGTACAAAAGCATAATGGTTTCCTTTATACTAGTAACTTCTCGTTTGCAAGATAGGTGCAGGCTCCTCTTTCCTCTAAAGTTCCCTAAACAAACCTAGCCAATAATTCTTATTGTTATTCAGAACAGAGAACCTTTATTTGGCATACCACAGATAAATCAAACAGGGGAGAGTTTAAGGGTAGGTACAAAGAACAACATCAATCAAAATTCCCAATATCTCAAAAAACACAAAACAGTCCTAACATGGTTTACAAGATTTACAAAGTATTACTCGTGACTTCCATACATAGGTCAAAAATTCTGCGACAGATAGTGTTGTTGCTGGACTCTTGTCTGCTAGGAAAAAAGATAAGTCCCTATCCAGAAAGTCTCTCTGCATAGGGAAGAGAGGACGAATCAGGATATTGCGCATAGCGGAATATTTAGGACAGCGAAAAAGAATGTGGGTAACAGAATCGGGTTCCCCAAGATTACAGTTGCAGAGTCTATCCTTATACGGGACACCCCTGTATCTACCTGAGACCACTACTGAAGGGAAAAGGTTGAACCTTGCAAGCATAAAAACCCTCCTAAAAACTGGGATTGTCAGATTAGCAATATAAGGTACCATGGATGTATGAAGGGGAAGGAGGGGTAATGAATAGGGAGAGCAGACCCCAAGACTACCGGCATTAATGATCTGTGCCTCTATATTCCACATTCTCCTCTTGACCACCTGCAAGATTGTGGTGTGCTAGATGGTCAGTACACCAGACAGACTCTCCTCAGTGTTCCACACCAGACCAACACAATCAATACCGGTGATCTTTGACATGGGGAGTGGTTTGAAGGAGAAAGCCTCCTGGGGGAGTAATGCCACCTCACCCCCCCCCACCTCCAAGTTCAAGACTGATGGAGGACTGAAAACCCGGGGGGGGGGGTCTTTCAAGGCAACGGTTTCGCCCTCCCTAACCCAGGTCTCAGTCACACAAGCCAGATTCACATTTTGCGCTGAAACATAATCTTGCAGTGTTCTGGTCTTATTGTTTATGGATCTGGCATTACACAACATCAGTGTCCAAGCGAAGTTTAATGTTCTAGCCTATACACCAACGTGTCTCGGGATGGGATGAAGGTTGGAAAGAGACTGAAGATATCCGTATCTCCATCTCTTTCCGTGCCATAACCGTTTCCCACCACCACACCTTCCTCTGCCCCAGAGTAGTGGGATCCCCAGCCCAAGGCTGGCACCCAAAATGATGTTAGTAGTTTCCATCCCCCTGTCTCTCTGCTTCCCCCTTCCATCACCATGACTCACAGTACAACAGAACTGACCAATTAGCAAATATATTAATTACAATCAGTGGTCTAGAAAACAGACAAACATTCTAATCGGGTTAAAAATACCCCTATGAGTCGCTCTTTCGGCCGAGAGGTCGGAGAGCGAGGCTCCCGCCATGCCCTGCCCCAATGGACCTTGCTGCGTGAGCGACCCCGAACGGGGTTTAGCGGAGCCACCAGACGTCACCGAGTGATAAAGCGACCATCCGCAAAAGTGGAAAAGAAAAAGAAAAGATCGGCTTAACTGTGAGTTGTCAAAATGCAGAGAAAAAGAACTGAAAATTGTTTTCCCCCCCCTCCCAGCGAAAAAGGCGAAGAGGTTAATCCTCCATCTATACAAGCGAAAAAGAAAAGGAGGGGGGGGGATGAATTGAGCGGACAGTGATGTTTTCCTTTGATGTATTTGAAAGCGAGAAGCTTGTCTCTCTGGAGCACATTTTAAGAACTTTCTAAAAGTAAACAAAAAAGAAAAGATGTCGGAGCTGGGCAAAAGCGAGCGGAGAAGGAGGGAGGGACTTCCGTCTGGACGTTTGTTTGTGTGTAAGAGCCGGCTGTTGAATGTTTGGACTGTTTATGGCTGTGAATCCGACGGGAGTTTTGCAAAAAAGATAAGTTGGAATTGTGACAGCGAGAAGTGCCTGATAAGCGCTTATAAGTCAACAATTGCGAGGAGGACCCATAGAGAGTCTGGGAGCGAATATAAAAGCGAAAATGAAATTGATACCATTCTCGAAAATGGGGACCTCCGGGGCATGAAAGGAAGAGGATTTATAGTACATGAACTGAGCGTATTAACAACAACCCGAAGGAGGATCTAACAAGCCGGAAGGAGAAGACAACAGAGGAAGCTCCTCCACGTCAGCGATAGTAAAAGTACCCAGCACGCAAAGAAGCGGTTCTGGATGTGCACAGAAGAGACCCTTTTTACTAACAGAATTCAAAGGAACATTACTAACATACTAACAGAGAATACATGTAACAGGACTAAGAAAAGAAGTTTGGCAACACACAGAAGAAGCCCAAGAAGATTAATTGGACATTACTAACAGTTTAATTTACCAGTTTATATATCACTCAGCTTTCTCTTTCTCCCACTGTCTACCCCTCCCTTTTTTTCTTTTAAGCGAAATACCTCCCCTTTTTAGGGGAGCCAATAAAACCTTTATTTTTAAAAAAAGAAACACTTATTTCCTTGGTGAGGGAGCCTTTATTGTCAAACCTCACTTGACAAAAATTGGCCGTATGCAGCTTCCGAATCAGAAATAAAAGGCGCTTGTCAATCCCTAATTTGAGAAGTTTGTCCCACAATAGAGATCTATTGACAGAGTCGAAAGCTTTACGGAGATCCACAAAAGCTACATAAAGTTTACTGCGCAGATGACGAGAGTACTTTTCAGCTAGAAAAGCTAGAGTGGTGCAATGGTCAAGAGTGGATTGATTCTCTGTAAAACCGGTTTGCTCTCGTCCAGGGAGATTCTGATCTGCCATCCATTGTTATTCACTTACCACTTAGTGGTTAAGTGCATGGACTCTAATCTGGGAAAACCGGGTTTGATTCCCCACTCCTCCACTTGCACCTGGCTGGATGACCTTGGGCAAGCCATAGTTCTGATGAGCTGTTCTTGAAAAAGAGCAGTTTCTGTCAGAGCTCTCTCAGCCCCACCTACCTCACAGGGTGTCTGTTTTGGGGAGGGGAAGGGGTTTGTAAGCCGCTCTGAGACACCTTTGGGTAGTGAAGGGCGGGGTATAAATCCAATCACTTCTTTTTCTTCTTCTTCCACACAAATAACACAGATTTTTCTCACTCTCTACCGCACTTCACTCAATCTTTTCACTCATTCAACTATTTTTACTCTCTCACACACAAACCTTCTGAACAAACGCAGTCAACTCCGCCCCCTAGAGCAAAGCAACTATCCAATCATCACACACTTAATTCACCCATCCAACCTCCTTTCTTATCTTAAAGGCCTGCATTTTAAACCGCAACAAACATAATAATAAAACACCACAGAAATCCACAGAAATAAAAACACACAAATATTTACATAGCAAAACACCACAATTCATTCAGGTGGGCAGCTATGTTGTCTAAAGCAACAGAACAAAATTTGAGTCCAGTGGCACCTTTAAGACCAGCAAAGTTTAATTCTGGGTATAAGCTTTCATGTGCATGCACGCAAAACCTTATACCCAGAATTAAACGTCATTGATCTTAAAGGTGCCACTGGACTCAAACTTTATTCTATGGCCATTCATATTCATGTAAGATTGTTACAAAACTTTCTACTGCCAAGAGTAAAAATCACTTGTTTATATTCTTAATAACTGACTTCTCTCCATTTGACAATGAAATATATATTTTATGCATCTTATCAGAGATGAAAATAAGGAGAATGGAGGGATTGCTATTTTCTTCTTATTTGTGGAACATTACAGAAAGGTAAATAAGACAAATATAGGTTTTCCACATTGGGCTTTTGCTCCAGCTTGACTTTATTTATTTTTATTTATTTTGGGATTTATATCCCGCCCCATCCAATATTCAGCTCGGGGCGGCTTACTGCATTGTTTTTCTCCTCCTTTACACACAGTATTGTTTACTGGGCTGTTGCTCTCCAGTCCTCCTTCACCCCAAGTTTTTCACATGTTTTTCAGACTACCACAAACGTGGTCCCAGAAGAAAAACACGGAGAGTAATGACCAGGAAACTATACTGTGTGTAAGAAAGGGGGAAACACAGTGTAGCTAAGAAGCCAAGCTGGAGCAAAAACCCGATGTGGGAAAGCCTCATGTTCTAGTGGGAATTTGAGGAAAAGTGCTCCCTGAGTTCAAACCATACTGCTTAATTTCTGCTCCCTGTTTTTAGTTTCTTTGCTCCTTCTAGGTTGGGATTGTTACTACAGCCAATTAAAAAGCGGTGATGCATAAAATATCCAACATAAAAACACACACACACACAAAGAAGCAAATAAACCCCCAAATTAAATTAAAAACTGTGTGTTTATAATTGAATTGATCATATTATGTGTTGTGCTCTCAATTTCTACATGTTATTATTTGCTGCTTTTTAAGGCCTCAGGAGGCCAGAAAGTGGGATACAGTATTTTATATGAGTAATAAAATGAAATAAGGAGGTAATGCCACCTATAACAACCACACAGTAAATAGGTCTTTGATCATGATAGGTGTTTCTGTAGAGACCTTTCAAAGCAGTTGAGGGCATTTGCTGGAGCCTTAGGGAAATGTTTTGAGATCTGACAACCAGCTTTCAAAACAATTTAATCATACTATACCAAGACAAATATTTTATGTTTGCCAACGATGTTATGTTCTTGATTTAAGTTCTGTTTTGGCAGTTGCAGATTTTGAAATAGAGAAATAAATTAGGGGATAACCAATAGACTGTAACAGTAAGAGAGCCATGTGGTCAGGTAACACACACTTCCTGTAGAATCAGTTTTAGAAAGCCCTTTAACACAACATTTTAGAAGTCCTTCATCTTCCACAGTTAGAATTTTTATCCATTAAGTACAAGATATACTGATAAATTATAAACAGCTGTCACCACACTGGTTTCAATATGCAAAAGAACAGCTGGTGTTTCATTCTGGGAGCCCAATACAGTTCTCAGGTCTTATCTGCAAGGCTTATTAAGACTGTGCACAGAACCCTAATAAAGGTACAGCATTGTTTTATACTGACAACACAATTTTTGTTTCAAATCCTGGAATCCAGATAGGTCAATATTAGACTAGTGATGAAGACAAAACACTGTATGTTAATACTCATGCCCTTTTCTGGATAAAGTACAAACTTTCCAACTTGTAAGTAACAGTGTCTTTGTGGTTCTACAACAGGGGTGGCCAAACGTGCTTAAACTAACAGCCACATAGAATAAACATCAGACGTTTGAGAGCCGCAAGATATGAACAAATATCACACACATGTTTTTGCTGAAAAATATGCAAATTTGCTTTTTATTAACATTAAATTAGACTGTGTGAAAGAGCCACATGCGGTTCCCGAGCTGCAGTTTGGCCACCCGTGTTCTAGAAGATGCTGACTGTGAAGAATGCTGACTGGCTGGTCCTTTCATGAAGCCACTCCCTCTCACTTTCCCATCTGATTGTGCAGACAGCTGATAAACTGAAACCTATCAAACTTATGGCTAAGTGACTGACACAAAATCATTCCCTGTCTCACAAAAGAGTACTTCCAGTTTTACAATAAGCACATTATATTTAAATGGATAAATGTGTGCTGCATGCTGTAAATCTTTAAACGCCTGCTCAGAGCATGTGGGGGAGGAGTTAAAAACTGATGGTGAAAAAGTTTGTGTGTCAGCAAAGGAGCAAGGCAAGGAGAAGAGAAGCGTAGCTTATCCCTCAGCAAAAAAAAATAAAAATTGAAATATTCACATCCACTTCTGGACGGAGACATGCCTGTCTTCATTCTATAAATGCCTGGTCAAAAGCAAACCAAAACCAGATGCAATGGCAGAGAGCTGCCTGTGACACAAATGTGTGATTTAGGCAAAACTGGAACTGACTACCCAGATAATCAAATGGGGCACTTTGACTGTACTGGAAAAGCAGAACTATCAGCATACATCTTAGAATTTTAGTTTTTCTGCTTATGAGTCAACATTTTGGCACCCGGTAAAAATTCTACTTGACATTTGGTGAGGCTTAATGCTATGTCACTTGGTAGAAGTGGCACGTTTCAGCAAAATGGTGCCAACTCTAAGATCTCCACTTGTAAACCGGTTGGGCTTAGAATCTCAGCTTGTGGGAAGCAAGCAAACAATGAATCAAGCAGATGCCTGCAGTCATTCCTCGTGGAGAAGCAGAACCTCTTTCAAACCATGAATCCTTAGTTCTATTCTATGCAAAAAGGAAGGGGGAACAAGGAGTAAAGGAAGTGGGAAGGCCCAAGAAACGAGCCACGCTCATGCCCAATGCAGCAACCCACAGCTTGGAATGATGCTTAAATGCAACCTTAATCTTTCAGGAATTTTAGCCTTTAAAGGAGAAGATGGCAAGGAATGTGACTGATCCCTTTCACATTTTTTCCCCTTTTTTCCATTTTGCTAGTATACGTTCCAGCTATTTTTAGCTAACTTAATAGCCCCTTTCTGTAGGCACAGTATTGCACATATATTTATAGTACTGAATACATGATATATGCACAATAACTATAATGTACATTGATCATACACCAAAAATGTCTCCCTTGTGACAGAAAGTCAAGAAAATCACACCCATTACCTGCAGGGGGATTATAAACAGAAATAGTCATTCTTTAAAACTGTCTTGCAAAATTTCACTAATGTGACCCATTTATTAAAAATTGAAAGTGTCCTGTTTGCACAGAACTCCACTTTTGCACAATAGTGGAGTAACTGGTACACATAGTACCTATTTACTCTAAAGCAGTTAAGTGGAAGAAAGCTGCTTAGCAGAAAAGTTAACAATGACTCCACACCTCACTACTGTATTTTAACATGAATCTCTTCACACCAAGAGGGAACAATCTCTTTTCAAAATGACAGGAGCAGAGGAGTTTTGAAAGAACCATTTTGTAAGAACAGACTAATCTCATGCTGAAAAGTACAGCAAACAGGAATCTTTGACTGGCCCATGACCAAGTCGGTGAAAGAAAGAAATCCAAGATTATCTATCACACCTTATCTTGAAAGCACTTGACTGAGTGAAATTTGGAAGCCCTCCCATTCACCCCATTCATCCCCTTCTCCTTTTCAAACTTCTCCCCCAAACTTACTGTGTGTCCACCTTACCAGTGTACAATGAACACTTTTCACAGTTTAATAGAACAGGGAACTTGCACAGTATAAGTTATACATGCAAAAATAACCAAATCGTGACTCAGAACATAGCTGTGGATTAAAAAAAACTCCAGAAAGGTTAACTTCTTCTCTAAAGTTTAGTTGCACCAATACGTTGCATATCTCAGACGACTGAACAATGGCTGATAGCAATTCAGAAACATGTTTCATTCACATGGGACTATATCTGCATACCTAAATACAGGGCTCTAGTCGGGGGGGAGCTCTCAGGTACGGAGCTCCGGAAGAGAACCTCTAGGGGGCGGGGCGGTCACGTGGGGAAGCCCCGCCCCCTTCTTTACCCCGCCCTCTGCTTCGATCCTCATTCCGTTTGGGAATGAGGATGAAGCAGGAGGGTAAGTAGCCGGGCCTTCTGACACACTTCCGGTGATGTCAGGGGGCGTGGCATATGCAAATAAGTTATGCTAATGAGTTATGCTAATGAGCTCCGGCAGCTCTTTTTCTACAACAAGACCCCTGCCTAAATATCTCTGGCAAAGCCCACTTCCAAAAAGAAGGATACTTGATTAGGTAGAATCAAACCCAAGGCAACTTGACTACCCTATTTACCTGAAAGGAAAACTAGGCCTTTTCCATAAATGCTGCCAAGAAAAAAAGGAGCTGTCTTAAATTCATATACAGGTTACAGTTATGTATAGTAGTAATACATTTATGCATAATCTTTTGGGTAGATTGTTTTACATTTGGGGTTGCCTTCCTTTCAGCTAACTACCATAATCTCCTTGAGGCTAAGAGTCAATTCACAAGTTTTTGTCCAGCTGTGCAAATCCAATCATTGCCAGACATGCGGCAAACCTAATGTATAATCTGGGCCATCACAGACGCAATATAAAGAGTTCTGGTAATATTAGAACAAACCCATCACACTAAATTACTCTCCTTCTTGCACGTTCCTACTACTCAATTTACACCAATTAATCTCTATGAAAAAATAACACCATTATATACCATATATAAAATTAAGTGGTACAAGGATTACAACTGTCACAACAGCTGTATTACCATGAAAATATAAGAATGCTTATCAACTTGTTCTCAACTACCATCTCAATAAATACTACACACCACAGAAAAAGTCTAATAAAACCAGAACAGGATTATAGAATCCAGCAGGAACAGACAGACACTGTTCCATACCTTTCTGGAATCCAACACGTCTGTAAATGCTGACACACAAATTATTACTTTTATCAGTGCATCTTGCACTACAAATGCTGTTGGATACTGGACTAGCGAAGTCTTGTCTGCCTCCTCCACATGCTGGAAAAATACTCTGTTCTATCATGCTTTCTGAAGTGGACACAGAAATCGCCTTTCCTTTAAAATGTCCAAAGAACAACAAAACTCCTTGAAACTGAAAGTATAGCTACAAAGCTTCTGTAGTTAATTTTAGAAAACAAAGATAGTACTACACAAGAGAAATTCATTTTTGTATTAACAGTAGGGCTGCCAAGTGGGGGCGGGGGGCGGGTAACCCCCCGCTTCGGAGGGCCGATTTCCGCTGGGCCCCGGGGGGAACTCCGCCCCCCGAAGCGCAGCGTGGCTGCATCACCGGAGGTGACGCAACCACATCAATCACGTCGGGGGTGTGGTCCCGATCGTCAGAGGGGAAACTCTATGGTTTTCCCTCCGACGATCGGGGCCATACCTTTAACGTGATCAACGTCGCGCGTCACTTCTGGTGACGTGCTGGCGGCGTGCTCGCGCACTCGAAGAATGGCTCCCGGAGCCCGGCGAGGCTCCCCCGTCGGTAAGAAAATTTGACTTGGCAACCCTAATTAACAGCCGGGGATACAGAGAATTATTGAATTTTAAACAGACTCCAAAATAATTTCTTCATTTTTTCATCATTACCTTATATTATCATCACAACAATAATGTGCTGTTGAATCACAACAGACTCAAGGCGACCTCATCCACAGGGCATTCCAGGCAAGATGAGATGAGCAGAGGTGGTTTTCCACTGCCTTTCTCTGCAGAGCAGCCCTGGTCTTCCTGCTTGATCTCCCATCCAACTACTAACCACAGTCGCCCCTGCTTAGCCTCTAAGCTCTGACAAGGTCAGGCGGCTAACACAACCTTTATAGTAAAGCAATCTTTCACTATAGGGCATGGGTATTTTGCTCCATCTAAAGGGAAGTTAATTACAAATTTGTTTATATCTCCATTTCATACTGTTTCAATGTAGTCTTTATTTTAGCAACAGCAGAGAGTTTGCTCTAGTTTACATAATTTCTTATGCAATCCAAAAGAATGAATACACACACACAAACATATATCTCCCCTCAATTGAACAGGAAGTTATAAACATTTTAAGAGAAATGGAAGCAGAATAAATAATGTAGGAAGACTAAGCAAGGCTCTCAAGTGTTTTCCAGTGATGTTAAGGAAAGAGCATTCCCCTTTGGGATTCTCACCCCATCAAGATTTATCCATTGTTACTCTCTGCTAGTTTGTTGTACTGGTATTTACTGATACGACCAGAAGTTGAACATTGTACTTAGCACAACGGGTTGCCACTAGGCAAATACACAGCATACAGGCAGGTTTTGTTCTAAAGAGCTAAACAGGCAGACAGAGGCAAGTCAAGAGGAAGGAAAATTAACTTCTCTTAAAAAAAACAACAACCAACAACCATGTTGGCAAAGTCCAAATGGAGCAAGTGAAGAAAAGCTTCTCCAAAGATCAATTGATATTTTAGAGTAGTGAATAGTAGAATGCAATGCAATTTTGGAATTGTAGATTGGAATGTATTTCTCTGGTCTGGGGACAGGGGAGATAACTCTACACTGCCAATCACCCCCCTTCAAGGAAGAAGACGCTGTAAGGTCACCTCCATGCTTGAGAGGAGACAGATGAAATGTAATGGCAGGGTCTCTCAGTTAATTACTCTCAGCATTCCACAATTAAGGATACATCTGTCCATCAATCTCCAATTTTGACATATTTATTTCCTTCATTGTGGCCCCCCCCCCAAAATTAAACCCAAACAAATTGTAACCATATAAACTAAGCATGTTGTTCCTCTTTGGTCCTTGAATCTGTTAAACATCTTCATTATGTTGTATACTAATATACTGCTCACCCTCTACCTATAAGTATGGACTGGTAACTTCTATTTCATTGTACCTGAAGAAGTATGTGTGCACACAAAAGCTTATACCTTGAATAAAACTCTGTTGGCCTTAAGGTGCCCACTGTTCTCAAACTTTGTTGTAGATTTTCCAGCAGTCATAGTTTTTCCTAAAACAGATATGCCATTTACAGAGGCCTTGGCTGGCTCAGCAGTAGAATACATGTTTTCCACCAAGAAGGCCCCAAGGCCTTTCTCTGTCTGGGACACTGGAAAGCCAGTCAAAATATTGAACTTGCGGGACTAATCATCTGATTCAATAAATGGCAGCTTCATACATTCAAGTGCTCTCTGACTATACATTAATACCACTTTCACAGTATTTACTGGGCCACCAAATAACATTATGCAATAGTGAAATTACTTTGCACAGACGTTTGGAATCAGAGGTTAATTAGAACAATACTGAACATCCTCAGGAAGAACACACAGCACTGTACAAGTGCCATGCCACGCACTTGCAAGGTACAAACATACACAAATCACAAACTAGTTTTAACAAGTCCCTTGGATTTCAAGGACAGCTTGCCACACTTCACAGGACTGCTGTTTGTAGAAAACACATCTGAAGTCCCTTGCTTAGAGAAGTAATTCCTTAGTCCTTTGGATCCTGGATCCTTTTCTACAATACAGGCTTGAAGCTTGGCAAACCTATGTAATTATACAGTTACAGTATTTTCCCAATAAATATGGGTGATGTTATGTTTTAGGGGCTATTTAATGAATACAGGTCAACTTAATTTTCGGTATCTGTCCCAAAATGGCTATGTACAGGATTAGCAGAGTGCATTTTTAAACTTTAAACACCCCCTGAAAGAAAGAGAACTTACCTTTCTGCCTTTTCATTTGTGGAAAGCTACTGATAGTGGTTGCTTGAACTATTTCTACTACAATCTGATACCTGGACAACAAAATAAAATAAATGCCTCATTTTTGCTGTACAGTAAAATGATTCCAATACTGGAGGCAAGGACTGCTAGTAAGATAAAGTAGTACATGAAGTCAGATAATCACTAAGGCAGCATCTCTTAAGGTGGCAATGTTTGTAACCCCCCTTGAATTTCAATGAGAAAGGGGGGGACCATAAATGAAGTAAATATTGTAGCGCTTTCTGAAAAAGACAGGCTACACATGCAATAATCATCAAGATATTAACAAGACTAACAATGCAATCCTAAGCAAAGTTACATTTTTCTACGTCTAGCAAATAGTTCATATGTTATTTTGAATGTATTTACATTTTCAGACCCACTCTGTTAAAGCTACTATTCCTGTCTCATCTTATACTGACTCCCCACCGATTTCCCACCCCTGTCTCAGGTTAAGCGACTTAGGGGTACCCCTTCTTCCTTGAACTGAACTCAGGGCAGGTTACATAAAATTCTGTCACGGCTACAGTTCAGAATAAATAGTAATTTCCAAAACAGATAAAGAGTTTAGAGGTTAAATTCAAGAGACAGGGTTTAATAATCAGTGGGACACGATAGGTTTTCAGAAACTTGTTGAGTACACACAGAGCAAGCCAGGGAAACCTACCCCACTTTGTGACCTGAACCTGCAGTCTTCAAACAGGTACATGGTTAATTTTTTTTTTAAAAAAACCCCTCTTTTGAACAGTATATGTATCTATAAACTCATGCAATTGTGCATGCTTTTGCCTGTGACCTCAAAATGACTGAGATTCACAATATATACACAAGACAATTATTTCAAGAGAACAACTAAAATGCTGATGTGGACACATATTAGAGCAAAAATAGGTCTCTTTTGTAGTTGTCAAAATTAGAAGACTCAAAACAGAGTATCAACTAAAAACAGAATAAAATGATAAATTTAATGTAGGGTTGCCAAATGGGCCTGGCCGCGGGGAATCCCCCACTTCAGAGCCCCGATTTCCGCCTCGGCGGAATCGGGGCCCGGGGGAACTCTGCCCCCGAAGCTGCGTCACCGCCACGTTGCTGACGTTGGGGGCGTGGCTGAGCTCACCGGGGGGGAACCATATGGTTCCCCCCCGACGAGCTTGGCCACACCCCCAACGTCAGCAACGTCGCACGTCACTTCCGGTGACGTCCTGCTGGCGCGCACGTGCGAAGGCTCCCCCGCTCCGAGGGGTAAGTGGATTTGGCAACCCTAATTTAATGTGATATAAAATATACACTGCCAAACAAAATGTGTCTGTATACAGAAACTGTTGTCCACTAACATTACAGAAAACAATTCACAGTGACTTTGGAGAGAGACAATCAGAGGTTATTAGCTGTTCTCAGAACTGTAATTTTGTTTTCAACTGAAGAAGGCAGCCCCCATTACACATTCACCTAATTAACTCCACGTTAATTTAGATTTTAGTAGAATTTATTAAAGATTTCCTGCTATCAACAACCCTGAATTACTGGAAAAATATGAGGTGGTGGGAGGGGTGGAAGGAAATGGAAGAAACTGTGGTCCATTTTAGCAAACAGATAATCAGAAGTATTTCAAATAGAAGTTGGGACGAGTTCTAACGCCACGCCATCAGTCCCTAGACTATCCTGTTAGTAAAATGAAAACTGTATTTCCATTGATAAAACAGCTTGCCTCTTCAGAGTTTACACTGTTTGTCCTAATTAAAAGTGTGAATTATTCATAATTCTAAAAACTTCAGATTTGCACAACCAGGCTATTTAGGGGTTTGGAATACCCCCAAACATAACCTAGCCATATACAGTCCAACTGTAAGGTCCATCTACTAATCATAATCTCAAACTAAAAATCCCATAACTCGCAATTCTCCGATATTCTGGGCTTTTGGGACTGCAAAAAGGCCAATAAAAGGCCTCATTAAAAGTCTGTCCAAACATTCACACTTTTGCACAGCTCCTACTTAAATCTAGTGACAGCAACAATGGACCCAGATGAAGAACAGAAGCCAGCCCTTACATTTCTCAACAATACATACCCCCTTCATCTGAAACCATAAAATGAAGAAGCCAAATTATCCTCTATGAAACCATCCAGCAAAGCTCCAGACATGGTGGGAGGAGGCATGTGACTGCCAGTGCCCAACTCACTGGCCAAGAAACTGTTCATTGACCATGCCTGGGAAGAGCTCGATCGGGAGAAGCAGGGACAAGATACGGCAAAAAAAAGCAAGGCTAAGAGAATCTATGAGGACTGGGAGGAAGACAGAAGGAGCAAAGAAGATGGGTGAAACCTATGGAAGATGTAAAAGACAGTGAGGAGAGCCAGAAGAGGGAAGGCACAGAGGAGACAGACAGAGAAGCAGCAAAGAAGGAGGGAGAGGAGAAAGAGAAGGGAAAGGAGGGGAGGAGACGGACGAGGCATAGGGGGAGCATCAGAGGCATGGGGAGACAAGCTGAAGAGGACAAACCACTATACTGCCAGATTGTAAAACCCTTCTTTAATAAAATGTGAATTGTGCAATGGCACTTGAGCAAGTCTGAGCGATCAATGGAAAGGAGTGGTGATGATCAACACACATTCCCACACGGGGCCAACAGAATCTTATTCTACACTCCCAACTTTTGCTGCTTCACATATCACCAGTTCAATCCTGGCTGTCTTGCCAAACTTGTTAACTTCCACTCTCCCAGCTCTCTCCATCTCCAGGATGAATGAACCCCACGAGACTTTCACTGCAGAACCTCAAATAGGATAAGCTCGTTTGCCTTCATTCTAAAAAGTTGCTGCTGCTATATTGCAAGTTCAATAAATTAATTTTTAAAAAAGCTTTCCAAAGAGAGGCTCTTTATTGCTAAGAAAACTTCCAAAGAGTTTTGCACAACTCCAGCTGAATTGCCTGGTTGGAGGCACATTGCCAAGCGTCTGTTACAGTGGAGATACTAATTCACTGCACAGAAGAGGAGGCATCTCATGGTTTCAGCTTGAGGCCTACCCGGTAAGCTACTCAAGGACTTCCTCCGCACAGCCCCCAGAGCCCTCTCCAGGAAAAGGTATTGAGTTAGGTCCTTTTTGCTGCTTCTCTAGAATGTATGCCTGAAGAGGCTTACGATAAAACCAGTGAAAAACAATGAAAACGGGGACAAGCAACATTACCTCCTGTGGGTGGTGAAGACTGGTATAAATACTAGCATCCCAGCTTGCTACTGTGTGTGGTCAACAAAGTAAAACATCCTGCCCACTGACTCCCAGGCTCCAGTTTCTACTCCAGGGCTGCAGGGCTGGGGGCTTATTTCCAGATCTGGTTCTCTGCATGGTTGATCTTGCACCTGACTCCATGTGTGCTAGAATTTATCAGCAGTTGGCTTTACTGAATTCAGTGTATGCCAAAGGAAGTGCTTTGGAATGGGCATGCTATAAACAACTATCAGGTACCTTAGTTGCTTGAGGAACTCGACATCAGAGTTGCTGTTAATGAGCTTGATGAACTCCTCATAAGAAGGGGCATATGTGTAGGCCCTCTTGTGATGTTCATTCACCTGTTCTCTGTACTCCATTTGAGTCAGCAGCATTTGATTGATGTAGTCAGGATCACTCAGTAACTCTACCACAGGCTTCAGCACTGCAGGTTTAATACACACACATGCACAAACTCATACAAAAACTATCACAGAAAATTGCATCAAATTCATTTTGGATTCAAATGAAATATTACAAGTTTTGTTCTCATTTAAACATCAAACTAACCCAGTTGCCAAATACCATAACCGCTGTATCTCAATATTTATTTGATAAGCCATCTTACAGACCAACCCCATTCATGTTTATTCACTGAACTCAGTAGGGACTACTCCCCTGTAAAAGTGCACATGACCGTAGACTTAAGTCATTTAAAACAGCCCAAGGCAGATGTAAAATAATTTTTAAAAGGTGGCTAGGGTTCTTGTAGTGTTTATCACTGCTGTAATTGGCAGTCGATTTATCCAGCATCCTAAACTGTGTCATAGGTGTGTAGGCACAGCAAAAAGAATGTGTTTTTCATTCCCATTAAACTCAATGAAAGTGAAATATCACTCTAATGCCTGATACTCTTCAAGTTCCACTCTCCCCATTCCTGCCCCTATGCATACATTTCATTTATATATCACCTTTAAGACCCAAAGCAACTTACATTGTTCTCCTCCTCTCCTTTTTAACCTCACAACAGCCCTGTAAGGTAGGTCAGGCTGAGAGTGTGTGACTGGCCTAAGGTCATCCAGCAAGCTTCCACGGCAGTGTGGGGATTTAAACCACAGTCTCCCATGTCCTAGCCTGACAGTCTAATCACTACAGAGTACTGGCTCTCTCCCTGTGCAGCTTCAGATGCTCCAGTTATGGGTTTAAGCTAACATGGCATCAGCAAGTCACTGCGACATATTTGTGTGACAGCGGCAAAAAAAGGATGAAACTATTTTGGAGGGACCAAGTAGGGTTAACCTCAATGCTCCCAAGTCCAGAATATACTTAAATGTACTTAACATTTCCTTTGATTCTTAAGATGACTGGAAGACATGGACCTTCACTATTTACACAAATACACACGGACTCCTATAACATTTTTAAAAATGTTCACCATGCATGGACTCTGATGATAAGGCAACTTGTATATTCCCCACAAAAAGACACATGAGCAAAACTGGTCTGACAAAATCCAGGGTACTATAGATTTGTCCTCGCTTCAACAAGCTGCAAAATCTTATTTTCAGGAAACCCTGCAGTATCTGACTTTACTGTGCAATGGACATCTTTGAACAATTCAATTCTGCATCAGTACTTTAAGAATTATGGCTCAGCGGGAGAAAACAGTTGTCTGAATACAGACAGGGCTGTAGCCAAAAACTCTGTTCTCCCGGCTGAAAGAGCTTCTTCCACTGCTGGAAAGCTCCAGTGTCAGTAGAACACAGTCACTCTACTCTGAGTCAACCCGTTACATGCAGCATATAGAGATTTACTGTGGCTTATTTATCTAAAACATTTCTACATTACAAAATTTATAACTATATTTCACCTTTCTGTCCAACTTTAAGCCTGACCTTAAAATCCAAAGCTAGCCATACCGTACATATAAAGGCCAGGTTTGTTATCATGAACACTGGATGAATGCAAATGCTAAAACATAATTACCTTTTGACGCAAGTATTTCTGCAAGGACTATACGCAAGCTGAGGGACTGGACATCCTTCGAGGGTAAAAGACAACACACCAGAATCTGAGAACATGCTTTCAGGAATCGTACTTCTTCATTAGTATCCTTCAAACACGGGTGCAGGAAAAATGGCCGTGGCTGCTCTTCCAATCTGGAATAGGTACCAAAAACTTAGTCTCGGTGCATCTTCTAGCTGCCATAAATTTCTAATTAATCAGCCCAGAAGAGAAAAGAAACTGTATACACAAAACGGTGTGAAAAAGTATAACTGAAGATGTGTTATCAGCAAAGCATATTTACCAATTGTAATCAGCCCTACATTTCCTTAGAGTAATCACCTACCTGCCTTCATTATTAAGCAAGCAAAAAAACCCCCACTTAAGTCAGAGCTGCCACATAAGCAGTGATGTGGGGCTGAAAATCTTCTGTTGCTATATTTTTCAATGAAAAATTTTCTGCCCCACATATGTAAACATCTGTTTACCTATAGTTGCTTAGCCTATTATACTGTAAATCAATCATGTTAGATGGGCTAAATGTGGGATATTGTCAGCAAGCTGCCAAATTGTTCTGTTTCTTTTGCTCATGCGCATCCCTCTCCCTACGTTCCTGCACATACCTTTCCTTGTGGCTAAATGCCGCTCTCTTGCAAGCTGCACTGAGTATCTTTCAAGGCCGCTGGAGGAGTCGCTTAGATCATTGCTTTATCTTTAGATGGGCCGAGCCGTGGGAAGCGTTTACCTGTTTTGCTTCGGGTGGCAGTTAATTCCCATGCCTAAGGGCGCGCGGGGGAACCATAGTAATTGGGTAACGCTCGTATGAATGTTCTATAACTGTCATGCCCCTCGTCACCCCCTCATTCCTAACGGTGTTCCTGTACATGCATCTTCAGCCTCAATAAAGTAAAACCTTTCTATAACTGTGTGCTTCGATTGTCACTGCGGGTCCTGACAGATATGAAGCACTGGCAAACCCCAGTGTTTGTAAATTGTGTATTTGCCTTCTTTTGCTTTGTTATTTAAGTTAGCTAAAATTATTTAATTATTTAAATTATTTTTTCCATTCAGCTTATCCCAGAAAACTCATATCACTGCACTTATTTCTGTAACCCTACAGTGTTATTTGAATTAAAATCTTTCACTTTGACCTAAACAGTGCAATGTCACACTAAGATGCTAATACATGTTTTCAACAACCATCTATTCAGTTTCTGAGCTATCAAATTAATTTGCTATGCAGTGTCTATATTACATATCCCTCCCCCAATTTTGATGGTATTCCAAACACAAATAATCTATCCCCATAAAAAAAAATCAGTGTTTTAACATTTAAAGGGACTGGAGTAAGCCTGGCCTGGGTACCTAGGTGGATTCATTATTTCCTATGGATGGTAGAGAGGCCAGATCTACTGCCCATATGCAATAATTGGCCCATTATTGCCTATGGGCAGTAGAGAGGCCAGGTCTACTCATAGAGAATAATGGGGCCATCACATCTTATAGGTAGAGCTGGCTTTGCTATCACCCATAGGAAATAATGGCTTCATTCTTTCCTATAGGTGGTAGACCTAGCCTGGGAGGCATAGTGTTTCCATAGAAAATAGTTGCCCTTTAAAATTTAAAAGGAGGGAGACACCACTAAACTACTGTTTGGTAAACCAGTTTCCTCTCTCTCCCTTTGGCTCATGGCCTTTGAGATCCCAAAGACTCCTTAAATTCTTGGAGATAAATTTTTGTTACAGAATTTGGGAGTGTTTTGGGTCATTTCAGATATCCTCAAGCCTACTTGAAACAACTAATTTTTGTTTCATTTTCAGCTCAGGTATATCTGAGCGCACACGGCTGCTTGGAGGCAGTGTTCCCTCTAAGCTGAGCTAGTGTGAGCTAGCTCACAGTTTTTTAGCCTCTGGTTCACACATTTTTGTCTTAGCTCAGGAAGGATGGCTCCAGAGCAAACTAATGTATGCAGTAGCTAAATCGCTCGCTCACAACTTTAATACCAGTAGCTTACAAAGTAGAATTTTTGCTCACAAGACTCCACAGCTTAGAGGGAACATTGCTTGGAGGTATAGTACTTTTGTTTTCACGTTTGTTCAGTTGGGGGTCATTTATACCCAAATAAGTGTACTGGTATTCTACTTAATTTAAACAAAAACATTAAACGTTTATGTGTGTTGGAATAATGTGGCAACCATCCTGGCTTTACCAAAACTTTACCAAAGTCTTTCCCAAAACTTCATAGCAAAGCAAGTTTGGAAAAGATTTGGAAAAAAGCTTGGGAAACCCCAGGAGGTGCACAAATGCACCACAGTGCTGTTGAGAAGCAGGAAAAAGCCTCCTTCCAAACAGTGCTGAACTCAGGACCAATAACTCATGTAGATTTCCTACAGTGAATGAATTCCACAATTACTTGCTGAATGAAAAAATTATACAGCTTTTCTTATTAAACACTTATTATTAAACACTTCTATATTGCTCTGGAAAGACAGGAAGTCTCCATCGATGGTTGAATTACTTATGATAAAATAGTTATAATCTCAATGATTGAGATTGTATCTTGGTCTTCCCCTCCATACCTTCAGTTCGACAATCTGATGCAGAGGTATCACTTCAAATACAAGCACCTCAAGAGATGCATTTAAAGGCTGTCTACTAGACCACAGATAATCTTAGAAAGTAGGGCAAGTACAAAAAAGCATTTTGCTCGGGAACATAAATAATAGTTCTTTCCAAAAGAACTTTGAAAAATAACAACTTTGGCCTCCTATTTCTCTAATTGCAGCCTTTCAAAAATATTGTGATTCTTCATCATTTTGATAACACAGTGGTGGTCTTAAGAGGGCATGTAATAAATCTGGAAGACATGTCCCCCCACAACATTTCTACAGAACATTCTGAAGTTTGCAATAAACTGCCCATAATTATTCAAGGGACAACATGTGGCGATACATCTCTTTTCTCACATTAGCTTGCAAACATCCATCCTTAAGAGCAAGTCTAAATTAAGCCGGGAATGCCAACAAATTGATCCAGCTTAGGTCAGTATATGTAAGCATGACAATTTATAAAGTCAGTTCTCCTTGGCAAATTCTTCAAGGGGTGCAGCCTAGAAATCAAGCTCGGTATTCCTAGTTTTTGTTTTCAGTATACTTGGAATATTTCTGGCAGGCAGTAATAACGCTACTTATTCTTTGCATGTATAATCTTCTCATGTTTTCTATACGTACTGACCTTGTTGCAAGGAATATTAAAGTAAAAATAGAAATGTAAGCAATAGTCTTGCTATTCTTTAGCCTAGTTAGCCATGTTTTGTGTGTGTGCGTCTTTAAAAGTTTAGTTTGCATGGCTGTGATATTCTGGAGTGCTGGAAGCAGGCAAGTGGTATGATTGGTGAGTGACAGAGAAGGGGAGGGGTTTTGGAATGGATGCTGTGTGGATGATTGGAATGTCTATCTGGTGTGTCTGTTAGGTATGACAGTTGATTAAGACAGTTAGTCAGTCAGCAGAGAGTGCTGTATAAAAGCAGTTAATATGAGAGTTGTCCTGAGGTCCCTGTGAGGGAAAGATTGGGTTCTGTGTAGTAAAAGAGTTAAGCAGTTTGTTCGTTTTAAGGTCTGAGAGAGAGAAGTCTTGTGTGTGTTATGAAAAGTTAAAGCATAAAGAAACAGTGACCATATATGGCCTAAGGAAAATATTGTTACAAAGTGACATGCCCTGATCCCTGTCAATAAGAGGGAAGAGTGTGTGAACATCAAATAAATCTACTTTTATTTAAGACACAAGTTCTGAATGAAATTCTTCCCAGGAAACACATAGTCCTTCAAAAGCCCAAACCCTGGGTCACAATACCAAAACCAGTAGGAAAAATATTAAAGGAAAAGGTCGGGAAAGCCTAAATTTCCCTGGTGGCAGCCAGATTACCCTGAGAGCAAACATAAAGAACATTTTAAAGTAAAACTAGACCTCCCCAAATAAGAGGTCGTCACAGTAAGCAATAGTCTTGCTATTCTTTAGCCTAGTTTTCAAGTAACTGAGGAGTTTTCCCACAATATTTTATCATCAACCCTTTAAAGTATCCATAGCAACCTAGTGACTTACAAATGATTATTCTCACAGTGCGGGTAAGCACTGGAGTGCCCCAGTCCAAAGAACGCCTGAAAATCCTGAAGGCACATGCTTTAAGTCATTACCTGAGACCAGGGGTGGCCAAACTTGCTTAACATAAGAGCCACATAGAATAAATGTCAGATGTTTGAGAGCCACAAAACATGAACAAATATCACACACACATTTTTATTGGGAAATATGCAAATTTGCTTTTTATTAAAATTAAATGAGACTGCCAAAAAAAAGAAAAAGGGTAAAAACAGGTATTGATAATGATATTTATTTGTTCAATGATATTTGTTTGCTAATGATATTTGTCTAAGAGAGAGAAAGAGGAGGAAAGAGGGAAAGATAGAGAAAAAACAAAGAAATAAACAAAAAAGCAAATAGTTGGGGAGAGCAGGGGAGGGAGGACGGACGGACGGACGGAAGGAAGGAAGGAAGGGGGAAAGAGAAAGGTGGAAAGAATGAAAGAGGTGGAAAGAAAGGAGAGAAACAAACAAAGCAAACAAATAGATGGGAGAAGGAGGGGGAGGGAGAAAGGAAGAGTGAGAGAAACGGAGCAAGCAAATAGATGGGGGAAGGAAGGAAGGGAGAAAGAGAGAAAGAAAGGAAAGGAGAAAGAGAGAGAGAAAGGTGAAAAAAGAAAGAGGTGGAAAGAAAGCAAATATATGGGGGAAGGAGGAAGGAAGGGGAAAAGAGAGAGATAGAAAGAAAGAAAGCAAATAAATGAGGAGGAAGGGAGGGAGAGGCAGAAAAAAAGCAACTTTAAATGTGTTCTCCAACCCCTTTCCACCCCCATGCCAGCTGGCTTGGCTTGGAGAGGGGATTGAAAGAAACAAATGCCTTCTCCAAGCTGGCGGGGGGGGGCTTGGAGAACACCCCACCTGAGACTATTACAAAATTAAATGTCTACATAGTAACAAGGAGGGGAAATGCTCACTACCAATCAGCATTACCCAATATTATCCATGTGGAAACGAAGGGAGACCTTTTACACATGCCAACATGTGTCTAGATCTGGAAACCACGAATACTGCTGAGCCTCTGAGAGTAACCTGGTGCTCTCTCTAATGTCCTTATGAGATGTTAAGCTATTACCTCCACCTATGTTAGATCTTGAGGTTAGATACAGCAATGACACACAAAAGCACTTCTTCATCACAAAAAGCAGCCTTTACTAGAGCCTAAATGAGAAACTGTGGGGTTCAGGGGCCTCCATGTCCTTGCCCTCAGTAACTCCCTTATCCATCACAGCCAGGGCTATTTTTGGGCAGAAACGCACAGGAACGGAGTTCCGGCTGGCTCCCGAGTTGGCAGGAACTAATTAGCATAATAGGCCACACCCAATAGCAGAAACTCATTAGGATTGGCTACATTAGGGGTCTGTGGCCTAACATGCAAAGGAGTTAAAAAAAGCCCTGGGTTTTGACAACAAACAAGGTAAACAGAATAAGAAGAGAAAGGTGGGTGTGGCTGGATGACCACACCTGGTAACATGGTGGTGTGGCCTAATGGGCTAATGAGCGGTGCTGTCAGGGTGTGGCCTAATATGCTAATGAGTTCTTGCTGTTGGGTGTGGCCTATTGTGCTAATGAGCGCCTGCTGGGCTTTTTCTACAAAAAGAGCCCTGCATCACACTCTTTTCTGTCCTGCTTGGGCTTGCAGAGCCTCAGAACTGGGGACAGGGTTTGCAGCACCTGGTACCTCAGCCCTTCCACTAAGTCTCTCTTGAACAGCCTGGGGACAGAACCTAGCCACCTCCTCCCTGGCTTACTTCTAGGCCCCTTCAGAAGTTAGGTCAGCAGGCTGCACATGCTCAGTCAATTCTCCTGAAGTCTCAGGAGAACTAGCAGTCACATGAGTCCTTAGGGGAACCTTTGGCTGCACTTAACAGCCTATTTTCCCTTCCCATTGCCCAGGCCAGGCTAAACTGCTAGCAGCTGTTGGCAGTGACTTAAGTGGGGCCTTAAAATGCCTATACTATGTGGCTGCTCTTCCAGCTCTTGTCTTGGCTGGTTTGGCAGCTGGAGGATACGGCTGAGCTGGGGCTTTAAAGGGCCCATTCTGTGTTTCTGCTATTGCAGGATTTCTCCTTGTTGCCAATGTCCTGGTGGGCTTCCCTGTTTCTGGCACTGGTGGGTTCCCAAGTGAGTGTCCTGTGGCTCTAGAGGAAGTCCAGGAGTAGTTCTCGAAATGAGGGTGGATCCACTCCAGGACAGAAGCTTTTCTAAGAGCCAGTTCCAAGCATGTTGCTGTTGTGGGCTTAATAGATTTGAACAATTAAAGATTTTAAAGGGTCCAGGTCCAAAGATACATAGGTTGGGTGCTCAGTCAAAATAGATGAACTTATTACTGCATTATATTATCATTTCATCCTTCTTTCAAAAAGGTTCCGAGCAGTGAAATAGGCTATACTTAGCAATAGCTGGTTCAAACTCACCTAGGCCTGCCAAATCTCGCCAAATCGCGGCGGGGGATCTGCATGTCTTCACAGAATCCTTGCCGTGGGGACAGCGAGACGCGTTGCACCGCAGTCGCCAGGACATGACGCTATGCGTCACTCTGGCAACGGGGCTGTTTGGAGCCCCGTTGCCAGAGCGACGCGTAGCATCAGATCCTGGCAACGGCGGGTGCAATGCGTCTCGCCGTCCCCGCGGCAAGGATTCTGTGAAGACATGCAGATCCCCCACCGCGACTTGGCAACTCTAAACTCACCTAATGAGCTTTATGGCTGAGAAGATATTTGAACCAAGGCCTCATGCCCAAATCTAAAACATTATTCATTACATCACAGTAGTTCATGTAACAGCCGAGGTACTAATTGACAAGGCTATTTTTGGGCAGGAACGCACAGGAACGGAGTTCCGGCTGGCTTCAGAGTTGGCCACGCCCACTACAGCCAAAACCTCTGTGTGCGCGGCTACAGAGGGAAGGCCTGGAAGGATCGGGGAGGCATTTAAATGCCTCCCCGTGCCTTCCCCATCCTGTCCAAGGGCCAGCTTGCCTGGGCTCCCTGCAGCCGCGGGGCACCCAGGCAAGCCAAGGGAAGGCATAAGGGTATGGCCTAATATGCTAATGTGCTGTGCTGTTAGGGGTATGGCTGAATATGCTAATGAGTTTCTGCTGTTGGGTGTGGCCTATTATGCTAATGCGTTCCTGCTGGGCTTTTTCTACAAAAAAAGCCCTGCTAATGGACAACATACAATTGCCAGCTTGGAAAAAACCCCACACTGGCCTTTATAATCTGTGCTGGGGACAGAGAACCAGATTTTGCAGGAGTATCCACTGACCCACCCTGCTCCCGTCCTACAAAGGTAACCACAGATACTCAGAATCTGCCACTTCCCTGGAACAGCCACCTATCAATTTAAAGCCTCAGGAGCATGGGGTGAGAGGGGAGACAGGCATCTTTGGGCTCCTTTCCTACAATGAAGTCGAGTCCCCAACAACCACCTAGATGCCAGCAATGCTGGGCATCACCAAAACCAGCTCCTGTGAAACAAGACAAACTGCTAAAGAACAAAGCGCTTAAAAAAATCTTTGCAAGGACTTCAGCTGCTAAAATGTTTTTAGGAACGATAAATATATATATATTTTGTGAGTTGACACATATATCAAAGGCTTCCAATACCTGGTGCAAGAGAAGAAGGCGATAGCATGCCATTCGAGCTTAAAAACACAGTGACAAAAATTGTTTCGTTTGTACCTCTCAGCAGGACAGGTTCTTTTTCTAACAACCTCATATGCACTTTCCCCATTTTTAATCAAGACAGTCTTGAATCAAACAGCAGAAAAGAGTAACAAAATCTATTTTTATTAAATGATGTACTGGAAAGGTACAAAACAGGAGTTTGTGCTGTCCTAAGCAGAGAGAAGAAGAAGAAGAGAAGAGATTGGATTTATACCCTGCCCTTCACTACCCAAAGGTGTCTCAGAGCGGCTTACAAACTCCTTTTCCTTCCCCTCCCCACAACAGACACCCTGTGAGGTAGGTGGGGCTGAGAGAACTCTTGACAGAAACTGCCCTTTTTCAAGAACAGCTGTGCCAGAGTAATGGCTTGCCCAAGGTCATCCAGCCAGGTGCAAGTGGAGGAGTGGGGAATCAAACCCGGTTCTCCCAGATTAGCGTCCGCACACTTAACCACTACACCAAACTGGCTCTCAGGGGCCTCCATGTCCCTAAGGCTCCCTTCCAAGCCCACTGACCTCAGTGAGCTTGCCTTTGCTTAGGATGGCACTGGTAGACAGGAGGACCATGTGACCTGTGGGCCTGGCTACCGCAAAGTCAGGCCTGCCTACCTCTCCAGACCTACTCTGCCTTCCGTACGCTACAGGCAAATGCAGGTTGGTGGTAACAGGGTGGCCCCTTTCATCTACGTTAAATTTGACTTGTCACATCACCTGCTACAAAGGTCAGCCACTGTTGCTATAGGTGCTATTTCTGTGCTGCCTCCAAAAGCAATCGTCACTGTTTCAATACAGCTCACACACAGGCACAAGGGAGAAAACCATTACAGACTCAACAGTGAATCAGAGGGTATGTTGTTACCTGGAGCTGGCCACTTTAAGGTCACAGAAGTGGGTGAGCAAAGCTTTCACTACATCGTGGCAGACAACTTTAACTACATCAATGTTACTGAGCCTATGTCGCAGCTGCTTGGCAACGTCCCAGAAGTCTTCAGAGAGCAGGTGGTACAGCTGTCCCTCATCTCGGCTGAGGTGTCCATACCAGGACAAAATGTAATCTCTGTAGGTGTAGTCAAATACTGAAACAAAGGGATCAACAAAGATGAAATGTCAGAATTCAGGAAAGAAGACAGAAAGAAAAAAAAAAGGGGGAAGAAAGAAAGAAAGATACCAGTTATGAAGAACTAGGGTCTGGAAAAGACTGCTCATTTTTATCTTTAGGGTACTGCATTTTCTCCCCTTTCTAAAAACAAAAAAGCCTGGCAAAACTTCAATACAAGAAAATAAATTCCAAAAGAAATTTCCAAAGATCAACAAGGAAGCCGGTAAGTGGATATGACTGGTCAGCCACCAGCATAGATGTCCCAAGTAATTACCAGTTACCACAGGTTGAAACTTTTTTTTTTCATTTTTGTAACAAATATTAATAGAAGAAGAGGAGGAGATGGATTTGTACCCCACCCTTCACTACCCAAAGGAGTCTCAGAGCGGCTTACAAACTCCTTTCCCTTCCCCTCCCCACAACAGACACCCTTGTGAGGTAGGTGGGGCTGAGAGAGCTCTGACAGACACTGTTCTTTTTCAAGAACAGCTGTGCCAGAACTATGGCTTGCCCAAGGTCATCCAGCAGGTGCAAGTGGAGGAGTGGGGAATCAAACCCGGTTCTCCCAGATTAGAGTCCGCGCACTTAACCACTACACCGAACTGGCTCTAATACAAATATGACACATCACACATTTTCTAAGTTTAATTTTACAAAGCCATCCACCATCCATAGCTCTAACATGCCTTCAGACAACAAGTTATTTACGCCACCCAAGGAGCTCAGGGTGGTATATATTATTCTCCCCTTCTCCATGTTATCCTCATAACAATTCTGGGAGCTAGGTTAGCCAGAGACACATTGACTGCCCCAAGATCACCCAGCAGGCTTCATGGCACAGTGGGAATTTTTAACTGGGGCTTCCCAGAGGTAGCCGTGTTGGTCTGAAGCAGCAGAACAAAGTTTGAGTCCAAAGTTTTATTTAAGGTATGATCTAATCCAGGGGCGTCGAATACATTTATTACAAGGGCCAGATCCGACATAAATGTAACTCTATCGATCCAGCCAATCTGTGTCATATAATGCCAGATACTGGAGAGACAACCTTTATAAAGAACATGGGCAAACCCAATTAACGATATTATTTTTTACTCAAAAGGCAAACATGCTTAAAACATTAACACTCTTATGGCATTCCGTTTATTAAACAGTGTCTGATAACTGACATCTCTTGCTCTGAATTACTGCATCAAAATCTGGAGCCTTTTGAAACATTTGCTCAGGGGAGTATACTGCTGGCAGGTGCTAGGGAAAGGTGCTCTGCTCTCCTTGGATTCTGCCCATCAGAGAAAGAAGGGCAGGGGGCAAGGCACCCAAAAGCACTGCAGTCATACCCTCACACACACACACTGTGTACAGGGCTCTTTTTGTAGAAACAGCCCAGCAGGAACTCATTAGCATAATAGGCCACACCCAACAGCAGGAACTCATTAGCATATTGGGCCACACCCCTGCCAGCACAGCTCATTAGCACATTAGGCCGCACCCCCATGTTACCAGAAGTGTGGTTATCCAGCCACACCCACCTTTTGCTTCTTATTCTGTTTACCTTGTTTGTTGTCAAAACTCAGGGCCTTTTTTTGTAGCAGGAACTCCTTTGCATGTTAGGCCACACACCTCTAATGTAGCCAATCCTAATGAGTTTCTGATGTTGGGTGTGGCCTATTACGCTAATGAGTTCCTGCTGGGCATGGCCAACTTGGGAGCCAGCCAGAACTCCGTTCCTGTGCGTTCCTGCCCAAAAATAGCCCTGCACACACATATATGATCTTTGCTCCTGGAAAAGGAAAAGTATTCCCCTCCCCTTTTTCTGGTGAAATTGGATTACAGCCACACAGCAACCACAGAGTGAATAATAACTATTATTAGGCGCAACCAAGTGTCACATAACAGAGGGCAAGCTTTTCACTACCTTACAGTTCTTAAGATGTACACTTCATAATCAACTCAAACATTTACAAAAAGCCACCCTTCAATACTGTAAACCATAGGATCAATAGAGGTTTTGCAGTCAAAATGTTGACTCTAATGATAGGAAATTACACCTGTCTATAACCGTGAACACTTTGCAACCCATGGAGCTCCTTAGAGCACAGTACCTCTGCTCCCTAGTCACTCGGCCTCCTTCACAACTAAAGTTACCTTTGGCATCTCTCCTCAGTAGCAGAGCTAACATCTCTTGGAAACAGAGATTAGTACTCATCACTTACACAGTGGCGTGCCAACTATTCAAAGCACTCCACATTTGGGGCTGCTTAAGGATGCATTATCGTAGTCAATCTGGGTTAAGTTTATGGCACAAGCAGGAAGCCATTCTTATTCCCCTGCTTGGGGCATCAGCATTTCCCCTCCTCTCCTTGAATCTTCTGTGGGGAAATTTAGGTAAAGGTTCCCTTGCTTGAAAGCCAGTCGAATCCGACTATAGGGTTGCGGTGCTCATCTCCGTTTCAAAGCCGAAGAGCCAGCGCTGTCCGAAGACGTTTCCGTGGTCATGTGGCCGGCATGACTAAACACCAAGGCGCACGGAACGCTGTTACCTTCCCACTGAAGTGGTACCTATTTATCTACTCGCAATTTCTTGCTTTCGAACTGCTAGGTTGGCAGGAGCTGGAACTAGAGACGGGAACTCACTCCGTCATGTGGCAACTCGGGTCTTGAACTGCTGAACTACCGACCTTCCACAGCCTGCAGTTCAGCGTCTTAACCACTTGCGCCACCGCAGCTCCTGTGGGGAAATTTACAGCACACTAAAATCTAACACACCATATTTTGTACCTGGAAAGATTCCTGAGTGCTTATGAATACTGTGACAGTCACTGCTGCGTAGAAGGCAAGTATCACAGCCTGCATCATCAGCATGATAAGCAATGCAAACCTCTCAATCTACTGATTTTGTGATAAAGTATTTTAATTCCATTTGTAAAAATTCTTTATAAAGGCTGAGTGCAAGCACAGAGCCCCAAACGACTCTGGCACAGTCTTTTCGAAGACCATTCTAGGCTATGAAATCTATTTTCCAATATGTATGCACAACGTGTGTATCACCACTCTGTACTTCTTTTGCAAATAAAGGTGCTTTGTTAATGTTGGATGTTACAGACTTTGGTTGAAACAATTAAACTAATTAAATGGATGATGTCTTTTTTGTCCATGGTGCTTTTTCTAGCAATTAACTGCTCAGTGGGGAGCTTACTGCAACAAGAATGGGACTGTATTCTTGTCAATGATTCTGAAGATAAAATTAAACTATTATATGTACCAGGATCTGGTTGGCTCCAGATTTCTACAAGTCACATCCTATCGCACTGTCGATTGGAAGTCCCTGTCAGAATCGGACTGCTGAATGGATCTTGTTTGTGCCCATGTGTGTTAACCGCGTATAGATGCCTTGTGCTGCTGTTGCAGACTCCTGCTTTTGTATACCTGCTTGGCTAATTGCTCCTGTGTAGTTTTTAAGCCGCCAGTCCTCCCTGACATTCCTGAGGGGTGGGCAGTGTGTGAATGTGCGAAAGGAGTTATAGCTAAGGCACCTCTCCTATTGTTCCTAAGCGCCCCCCCGTTGAGTTTACAGGCCCCAGCGGGAGCCGTGCCCTTGGGAAACACACTAAGATATATCGCTAGTTAGGTCGTATATTCTCTCATGACCTGTAGTTGCATTAGTGGGTGCTTGTGACGTGTGCATGAGGGGTGCACCCCATACCCTGAAATCTATCCCAATGCTTTTACCCGCCAGTTCTGGCAAAGGTGTTCACCTGACCAGAAGCCATACTTTACCAATAAACCTGCTAAAGGACTATTGCGTACTGAGTGGTTACTACAGGACCTGACAGTCCCCTCCCACTGAATGTATTGACCTAATTGACCCACCAGCAAATGAGGTAAATAAAATAAAGAATCCTCCCAATGCCAAACGCTGAGGAAGAGCCAGGAAAACCTACCACCATAAAGGACTGCTGCTCTTTCAACTGGGACCAGCCCTCTTACTAACTAATCCACAGCATACTTTTTTCAAACTGTTTGGTAAAGGCAGCACAAGAGTACAAGCTGGCTCCAATAGTTTCAAGGTTATCACACTTTTATCCCATTTCCCCCCCTCAAAGGAGCTCAGAGGTACATGGTTCTCCTCACTTCCATTTTATCCTCACAGCAATCCTGCGAGGTATGCTACGATGAAAGCAGCCCATAGTCATGGAGTGGGAATTTGAATCCAGCTCTCCAGAGTCCTAGTCCAGCCCTCTGGCCATTAAACTACACTGGCTTTATGGGATCAGTCTTTCAATATTAGTGAGCCTGTTGTCTGCAAATATGCAATTATCTGCTCCAACTCTATGGCATCCTATAAAATCAAAGCAAAATCTATGAGTAGCGAAGGAGGCGTTACTATGTGCTTGCCTATGATGAGAGCCTGTCTTCCTTCTTTTCCTGTTTAAAACATCTGCTTCAGCCATAACAGTACACAATGCAATCACACAAAAAGATATTCTAGTTCCAGTTGTACTACTTAATAGCACTAGGCGTTCTCACCCTTGTTTTCTAAACACCCCTTAGAATAGATCTAATACCTGGAGTAATTGCTTCTCATATAATAGCTGATTATGTTCAGAGTCTTAAATGCACTTAGGAGTCGCTCACCTTCTTTCAAAGCTTTATCCATGTTGTGAGAAATTACAACTCTTCTAGACTGGACAGATTCATGTGCACTTCCAGATAAAAGATTCTGAAAGAAAACATGTGCACACACTGTAAGAGATGGAGGAAAGATGCATATAAGAAGTCTTTAATCACCCGCTCTGCCTTTCAGAGACATAGCTAGCCACATTATTATAAACAGGATTTTTGCAACAAAGCAGGGCTGCCAAGTTTTGCTAAGGACCCTCCCTTTACAATCTTGATCAACCTTTTATAGCATGGGAACAATACAGGATTAAAAATTTACATACATTTAAAATTATTTAACATTTACAAACACATTATATAAAGCCAGTTTTTTCAACAACCGTTTAGGGAACTGTCTTTTTAAAATAATAAAAAATGCAACCAATAGCAGGTTCTTTCAGAACCACAGAACATGAGACAAGATGCCACCAAAAATTTGGTGATATCATTAGAAATAACATACAGCATTTTTGTTGCCAATAAAAAGTAAAAATACATGCCCAATAAATGTACATCAGGAAAGATATTCATTATTTCAGGGAAGCAAATGAAATGCCTCTCTATGCATCCCTGCAGTCTTATCTTGTTTCACAGAGAGAACAATCTTGGTCAGTTTGGCAGCCAAGGAGAAAATGAGGCTATGTTGACCCCAGCACTTCTACAGACAGGGACAGGCTGGATCCAGCAACCCAAAGACGCAAGGATTGCAGATCTTTCCTATGTTCTCCTCCCTCCTGCATCCATTTCTGATTCCAAGGAAGTTTATTTCTGGGTCTCAGCTTCCCTGTGCTGATGCAAAATCAGAAAAGGTGGAGTCATTCCCTTCCCCACTACAACCACCTGACCTGTGCGGCTACAAGTTCATCAGTGTCCCATGACCCCAGGAACAAAACTTCCCCTGGTCAGAAACAGCTGCTGACCAACACCTTCTGCTGATGGGTCACTAGATAACCTGTGTCACAAAATAGCTAGAGACCTACAGCTGACACTACTGTGTTATGACCCCCCCCCTTACAGATATGGTATATACTGCTAACTTTATCATGTTTATAGTGCATGCACATAACCTTTTCACCTTTATACTTTGGAGAACTATGACTTGTCTTCAGACAAGAAGTTGATGTCCGTCATGCACATAATCATTCCACACTCTTGATATTTTCAGCATTGAGAAAAACAAAAACCCTATCAACAATTTCTATAGCATGGGGGAAAGCGCTCATAGGCAGTCAAGAGCAAAGCCTCTGGACTGTCCACTAATCAATTTTTCAACTTCAGTGTATGGCTACAGGTCAAAAATTCAGTAGTGCATGCACCAATATCAAATGACTCTCATGTGCTTAATTTTCAATATTAAGAAAATTAATATTCTTCAGAAAGATCCACTTGTCTCAAGAAGCCCACTAATGTCAAATTTAAGTCCAGTAACTGAGAGTTAATGCTTCTAATAACATTCTATTTGGTCTTCAAGTTCAGTTTAAGAGCAAGACATTCAGTTTGTATTGAAGGCTCGCCTGAATAATAATATGGTAGATTTTCATTTGTAGAAAGTACACTCACACGCACACACACTGAGTATTTATATCTGACCACCTATAAAGTGGGTAACTGTCTCATTAATTTTTGTAGCAAAAGCCACAGAGTTCAATAAAAATTGGGACAGGCTATATTTTAGGCACCCCCCAAGTCTTGGGCACATCCTAGTTGCTTTTTAATTTTCTGAAAAGGAATGTTATCCCAATATCACAAACTGTTTGAGAGAGTCCCCTTGGACTCAAAAGTGATTTGATAGGCAAGATGGAGAGCTGCTGTTTCAGAAGCTCAAATCCAAAGCACTTCTGGGCATAAAGAACTAGTTTCATGGTTCCATGAATACCAACCTGGTTAATGTCAGTTTCAGATGGGTAGCAGTCAGTCTGCAGCCATAGAACAAGATTTCAGCCCAGAAGCATCATAAGCACCAACAAAACTTTCCAGGGTACAAACTTCCATGAGTCAAAGGTCACTTTGTCATGCCTAAAGTGGTGGGGCAGGGGCTGATAGCAGCAACTTGGCAGCTGAAGTGTGTGTTAATTCCATGATGTAAACCAATATTTTCCAGATCACCAGGGCCGGCTCGTGGTGTTTCTGCGCCCTAAGCGAGGCTGCCTTGTGGTGCAGATGCCAACCTCCCGGTGGGGCCTGAAGACCTCTGGAGCCAGCCACCCTTTTGCTACTGCCGCCACCGCCCCCCCCCCCCCAGCTGTCAGACCCAGCGAGCACGCCCACCATGTGGCTGATGACCCATCCAGGAACCGTTGTGCAAGTGACCCTGTTGGGTTTTGGGGGGGGGGGGGGGGGGAGGCACAGCTCGGCGCCCCATCCAGGGCCCAGCACTCTAGGCGAATGCCTAGTTCGCCTAGTGGGTGAGCTGGCCCTGCAGATCACTTAGGAAATTAAACAAACACATCTTGCCTAGAGTGAAGAAGCTAGAAAAATTCATCTGGGAAGGATTTAAGCGATAGAAAACTAACCATTGCCATATTTTTAATATTGAAAAAGACTCAGCCTGAAGCTCTGACTGCGAGTACTGCTCTTATATTTTATGGATAATAGATTTCCAGCAAAATCGCTGTTTCAGATTTCATTAAAATGTCTGGCAAATAGTTAACACACCTCTGAGCACATATTAAAAATGCGATTAGAACTCCCTTATATACTTTACCCTTTTAATACCATTAGGGCAATTAAAGAGTGGCATAAGGGTAGATTTGTCCACTTTCACTACATTTTTAGAAGTTTGTTGAAGTCTAACCCAGACTACTATATAGCTACTGACCTGGGTACTTATAGAAAGCAAGAATGGCAGCCGGGTAAAAAACATTTTACTGAAGTCGGTGGTGGGGTTTCTCAACACATATTAATAACACAGATATATATGGAGGAGGCAAACAGGCTAGTAACTTCTATGGGTATATATTTATAAAGTTGGTCTAATCTATTTTTAACTGCAACATGCAGTGAACCATAAAACTGTAGTTATTCAAAATTAATCTGGATATAAAGATGCCGTCTTCAGTAAGTGGTGCTAGACTATACAGAAGAGTTGAATTATTTTTAAAAACTATCTTGGACAATGAAGGAACATAATTCTTCCCAAGGTAACAATTCACAGAAACCTCACTCTCTGTACTTCACTGCTCCCCAGCATGGTGCAAATGAGACTAAAACAAAACAGCAGCATGCCAAAATGTTTTAAAGCCAAAATGCAAACCAATTCAGTTACAAAACTGGAGGTGGGGCAGAAGGAGTGAAGAGGGGTTTCCAAGAGCCTGTGGGGTTAGCAGTTTTGATGGTGCTCAAGATCAAAGGCTGCCCTGTGAAATGGAGGCCCTGGAAGCAGTCTTTTGAACTGGTTCCAAGGCTTTGGTGTGCGTGTTTTTGGGCAGTGGAGTTTATTTCTACTTTTGTTTGTGATTCATTGTTATGCCTTTAGAATCAATAGACAACATAGTCCACATCCTGGCCAAGTGACCAACTACACTCTGCTAGACAATCATAACATCAGTTTTTTTTAAAGAAGCACACAAATGCCTTGAAAAGCCAGGTTATTTTAAATGTCAACTATCAAATGGCAATACTTTCCAAAAACCCATAACATGTATCTATGTAATCTTAAACGGATATATACCCTTCTAAGCCAATTGATTCCAGTGGATTTAGAAGGGTGTTGACTCTGTTTATGAGCACTGTATGTCAAATAGCTGAAGTTGCCTGGAGATATTAGAGAATGATGCATGGAGGGGGAAAAAGAAAAAAACCCCAACATAATACCCCAATAAAGCAAGACGACAGCATTCCTCAGCTGTGTTACTTAAAAAGCTGGCAGCTGTATAAGTACATAAGAGGACAGAATAGCTGATAATTTAATTCCTCTGGCTGACCTTTCATCACCAGAATGGAAGACATTACACAAGGTTATGTTTTTACAAGTCATCAGGAAGTTATTCCCCTCAGACAATGATATCTAGAGGGAAGAGCCAAATTACAAGAAAGCATTCATGCCTTAGGATGGGGAGTCAAGACTTATGCTAGTATCTCCTACAAAGACAGGAAGTATCGGAAAACTGCTCAGTAGGCCTTACTTTAGAAGGAAACTGACCATTACCTGAAGTAAGATCATCAAACAATCAATTAAAGTGCACAACCCAAAAAGGACAAAACTATTGATCTCAGAGGATCTTTTTAACGAAGCTAAGCAACTGTAAAAATACTACTGAATAGTTTGCAGGCTAAACTTGCTTTAAATCTACAAAGGGGACCAGCAATTTAAAGGTACAACAATAATGGAAGAAATTGCTGTTAGGTTCACACAATAGCACTATATAGACAAAAATGAATAAATAAACTTGTTGAGATGACGTTCAATGATGTTTGTAATATCTATATTTTCAAGACAAAGGACGTCTGACACTGAAGATAGGTGATACGAACATCTCGAGTGGTAGTTCGTTTCGAGACACAACTCTTTTTCAACCACAATTCCTATCAAAAGCAGATGGAATACAATGAGCTCCTGAACAATATACATAGGCTATGATTGAATTAATATAGAATAAAGTTACATACAGATTCTCTGGTTGTCTTTTTGTGTACAGAGGTAGTATCAATCTTTTCCTGTAATATACAAAACAAGATATGAGAACAAAAGCAAGTTGCATAACTCAATCCCTATTGATGGTACATTCATATTACAAAACTTACCAACAACAGTTCCAACAGCCCATAGGCTAACAAGTTTATAATACAGCACGCAGGCTTACTAGTTTTCAGTCCGGACAACAAGTCTTACTGAGTACAAGCATTCATTTCCTTAAATAGGTGCAAAATGCAAACAAGGTAAATTGCTTGTGCATGCAAGGATGACCAACTTACCAGTACATATAACTTTAGCACAAATTAATAGATGCATCAGGCTAAGGACAAAACCACAAAACATATATACAGTGAATTCTCTAGTATTACATAGCATTATATTATAGTCAGTAGCCTTCTATAGTCAATCCCTATTAAGTGTACATACATAATAAAAAGCTTATCAACAACAGTTCCAGCAGCCATAGGCTAACAAATTTATGATTCAGCACACAGGCTTAATAACAATCCGGACAACAAGTCTTACTGAATACAAGCATCCCTTTCATTAGATAGGTGCAAAATGCAAACAAGGTAAATTGCTTGTGCATGCAAGGATGGCCAACTTACCAGTACATATAACTTTAGCACAAATTAATAGATGCATCAGGCTAAGGACAAAACTACAAAACATATATACAGTGAATTCTCTAGTATTACATAGCATTATATTATAGTCAGTAGCCTTCTATAGTCAATCCCTATTAAGTGTACATACATAATAAAAAGCTTATCAACAACAGTTCCAGCAGCCATAGGCTAACAAATTTATGATTCAGCACACAGGCTTAATAACAATCCGGACAACAAGTCTTACTGAATACAAGCATCCCTTTCATTAGATAGGTGCAAAATGCAAACAAGGTAAATTGTTTATACATACAAGGAAGGCCAACTTACCAGTGCATATGACTTTAATACAATTGATAGATACCTCAGGCTAAAGGCAAAAAACATATACAGAGTGGATTCTCTAATGTTGCATAGCATTATAAAAAGCAAGATAAATCCAGGGAAGTGTTAAGTCCTGCAGGTTGGATGGTATTAAGCTTAAACATCCAATAAGCCTCCCTCTGGAGCAATAATTTATGGATATCTATATTGCTGTATGGTCTAGATCTCACTACTTCTATTGCCACACAACTAAATTCGTCATATTTGTGACCCACTTCGGCAAAATGCTGGACCAGAGGTGCAGTAGGGCAAAGATGTTTTAATTTAGACTTATGTTCCAGAACTCGTGTGCGTAAAGCTCGTGTAGTTTGTCCCACATATCTATAATTGCAACCACAGGAAATCATATAAATGATGTTCCTACTTGCACACGAGGAGAACTGTTGTAAGTTTCTGCTGAAACCAATCTCTGGGAGATTCAGGACACCTGTTTCAAGCATGAGAGGACATGCAGCACATCTTTTACACTTAAAGTGACCTTTAGGTAATAATTCCACTTGTTGAAAATTCAAAATATCAGCTCTAATCAATTTGTCCCTGATACTTTGGGTCTTCTTGAAACCTATCATTGGTAATTGTCTGCATGCTGCAATATCCCCCAGGATGTGCCAATGTTTACAAATGATGTTTTTAATGGCATAAGCTTTGTCAGTATACTCAAGTGCCCAACACAGTCTCCCATTAAAGCACT
The DNA here is from genome assembly GCF_001447785.1 of Gekko japonicus. Taxonomy (NCBI): domain Eukaryota; kingdom Metazoa; phylum Chordata; class Lepidosauria; order Squamata; family Gekkonidae; genus Gekko; species Gekko japonicus. The sequence continues at coordinate 292,395 of NW_015170912.1, read as the reverse complement.
TCTCTGGTCTATTTTGAAACAGTTCAGCTCGATCACGCCGGGTAGCTCTAAATCTAGCATGTTCCACAACCCAATCTGGATATCCTCTATCCTTGAATAAACTCTGCAATCTATCTGCCTCTAATTCATAGTCAGTCTGGAAAGTTGAGTTCCTCTTGATCCTGAGGAATTGCCCATAAGGGAGATTATTTTTTAAATGAGCTACATGATGGGAACCATAGTGAAGTAACGAGTTCCTATCTGTTGCCTTGTGGAAGGGACGTACTGCAAGGTGATTGTCCTTAATGAACACAGTGGTGTCCAAGAAATTTATTTCTGAACAACTGGCAACATGTGTGAACCGGATTGTTTCATGGACACTGTTTAGCCATTGTACAAACGGTTCTACCATCTCATTCGTCTTAACCACTAGAAACAGATCATCAATATAACGTTTGTATAAGACAATCGAGTGAAAATACGGGTTAGTATTGGAGCACAAAATCCAACAGTCTTCAAAACTCCCCATGAAAATGTTAGCTACGCTTGGTGCGAATGCACTGCCCATCGCTACTCCTTTTGTTTGGAAATAAAAGTTGGTGCCAAATCTAAAATAACTTTTATCAAAAATAATGTCCACAAGGTCTAATAAAAAGTGAGTAGGCAGCATGTCCACACTTCTTTTTTCTAAGGTTCTAAGAATGCAAAGGCGTGCCTCATCATGAGGGATGTTTGTGTAAAGTGCACTAACATCTAAAGTAACCAAAACCGCCCCTTCAGGCACCTGCATCCCTTCTATACAACTAATGAAGTCCCTGGTGTCCTTGATGTATGATGGTAATTGGCATACAAAAGGTTGGAGAAACGAGTCGACAAATTTAGATAGAGGTTCTAATAAAGAATTAGTCCCCGAAACAATGGGTCTGCCGGGTGGAGGATGCCCAGATTTATGAATTTTGGGTAAAGTGTACAAGATGGGGACCCTATAAAACTGTTTCTTTAAGAACTCGGCTGTTTGCATAGAAATATATTCAAAAACCAAGCCCTCATTTACAGTGACAGCAATTAATCTACTGATCTCCTGAGATGGATCATACTCAATTTTGGTGTAATACTCCACCTTATTTAACTGCATATTGATTTCCGAGACATAATCATCATAGTTCTGCAAAACTACAGCCCCTCCTTTGTCAGCTATCTTAATAATGATATCAGACCTCGCTGCCAACTCATTAAGGCTGTCCCATTGACTCCTAGTGATATTATATCGGGTGGGAACCCTGCGTTGTTCTATGGTCAAAATATCTTCCATGACCCTACGCTCAAAGACTACTATAGATGGATGGTTGATGGGGGGAATAAACTGTGATTTGGTCCTGAATGGGTTGATCTCAGTAAATGTAGTATCATCAAAAAACTGTTTTAATTTGATCAATCTAA
>NW_015170912.1:275308-289236 GCF_001447785.1 Gekko japonicus | reverse complement strand
AGACTCTTGAGGAAAACCTGAAGGAATATGAGGATAGAACTAGAGATACTAAGCTCAAAAAACTGGATAGGGACCATAGGGATTATACCCTTAACAGAGTTTATAAGTGGTGTTCACCGGCAGCTAACCACCCAAAGAGGGTGTCATGGGCGGATACGAGGGAGCCATTATCCGAAATGGAAACTACTGATGCCGAGGATTCGGCCACTACTTCTGGAGAGGAGGGACATTCAGGGAGGCCTTTTTTAGAGCGCAGGGCAAAGCAAAATATGCGCAGTCAGGTCCCATACCATGCATACAAGAAAGGCAAGAAAAAGAATTAGTGGTTAACCTCACTTCCCATAGATTTTCACTGGACACATTTAAAGTTTTGAATTTGGGACCTGGTTTTGTGTTTTCTCCCATGTATAATGCTTTCCAAACCAGAATTGATTTGTACAAACTTATTAGATTGATCAAATTAAAACAGTTTTTTGATGATACTACATTTACTGAGATCAACCCATTCAGGACCAAATCACAGTTTATTCCCCCCATCAACCATCCATCTATAGTAGTCTTTGAGCGTAGGGTCATGGAAGATATTTTGACCATAGAACAACGCAGGGTTCCCACCCGATATAATATCACTAGGAGTCAATGGGACAGCCTTAATGAGTTGGCAGCGAGGTCTGATATCATTATTAAGATAGCTGACAAAGGAGGGGCTGTAGTTTTGCAGAACTATGATGATTATGTCTCGGAAATCAATATGCAGTTAAATAAGGTGGAGTATTACACCAAAATTGAGTATGATCCATCTCAGGAGATCAGTAGATTAATTGCTGTCACTGTAAATGAGGGCTTGGTTTTTGAATATATTTCTATGCAAACAGCCGAGTTCTTAAAGAAACAGTTTTATAGGGTCCCCATCTTGTACACTTTACCCAAAATTCATAAATCTGGGCATCCTCCACCCGGCAGACCCATTGTTTCGGGGACTAATTCTTTATTAGAACCTCTATCTAAATTTGTCGACTCGTTTCTCCAACCTTTTGTATGCCAATTACCATCATACATCAAGGACACCAGGGACTTCATTAGTTGTATAGAAGGGATGCAGGTGCCTGAAGGGGCGGTTTTGGTTACTTTAGATGTTAGTGCACTTTACACAAACATCCCTCATGATGAGGCACGCCTTTGCATTCTTAGAACCTTAGAAAAAAGAAGTGTGGACATGCTGCCTACTCACTTTTTATTAGACCTTGTGGACATTATTTTTGATAAAAGTTATTTTAGATTTGGCACCAACTTTTATTTCCAAACAAAAGGAGTAGCGATGGGCAGTGCATTCGCACCAAGCGTAGCTAACATTTTCATGGGGAGTTTTGAAGACTGTTGGATTTTGTGCTCCAATACTAACCCGTATTTTCACTCGATTGTCTTATACAAACGTTATATTGATGATCTGTTTCTAGTGGTTAAGACGAATGAGATGGTAGAACCGTTTGTACAATGGCTAAACAGTGTCCATGAAACAATCCGGTTCACACATGTTGCCAGTTGTTCAGAAATAAATTTCTTGGACACCACTGTGTTCATTAAGGACAATCACCTTGCAGTACGTCCCTTCCACAAGGCAACAGATAGGAACTCGTTACTTCACTATGGTTCCCATCATGTAGCTCATTTAAAAAATAATCTCCCTTATGGGCAATTCCTCAGGATCAAGAGGAACTCAACTTTCCAGACTGACTATGAATTAGAGGCAGATAGATTGCAGAGTTTATTCAAGGATAGAGGATATCCAGATTGGGTTGTGGAACATGCTAGATTTAGAGCTACCCGGCGTGATCGAGCTGAACTGTTTCAAAATAGACCAGAGAAGTGCTTTAATGGGAGACTGTGTTGGGCACTTGAGTATACTGACAAAGCTTATGCCATTAAAAACATCATTTGTAAACATTGGCACATCCTGGGGGATATTGCAGCATGCAGACAATTACCAATGATAGGTTTCAAGAAGACCCAAAGTATCAGGGACAAATTGATTAGAGCTGATATTTTGAATTTTCAACAAGTGGAATTATTACCTAAAGGTCACTTTAAGTGTAAAAGATGTGCTGCATGTCCTCTCATGCTTGAAACAGGTGTCCTGAATCTCCCAGAGATTGGTTTCAGCAGAAACTTACAACAGTTCTCCTCGTGTGCAAGTAGGAACATCATTTATATGATTTCCTGTGGTTGCAATTATAGATATGTGGGACAAACTACACGAGCTTTACGCACACGAGTTCTGGAACATAAGTCTAAATTAAAACATCTTTGCCCTACTGCACCTCTGGTCCAGCATTTTGCCGAAGTGGGTCACAAATATGACGAATTTAGTTGTGTGGCAATAGAAGTAGTGAGATCTAGACCATACAGCAATATAGATATCCATAAATTATTGCTCCAGAGGGAGGCTTATTGGATGTTTAAGCTTAATACCATCCAACCTGCAGGACTTAACACTTCCCTGGATTTATCTTGCTTTTTATAATGCTATGCAACATTAGAGAATCCACTCTGTATATGTTTTTTGCCTTTAGCCTGAGGTATCTATCAATTGTATTAAAGTCATATGCACTGGTAAGTTGGCCTTCCTTGTATGTATAAACAATTTACCTTGTTTGCATTTTGCACCTATCTAATGAAAGGGATGCTTGTATTCAGTAAGACTTGTTGTCCGGATTGTTATTAAGCCTGTGTGCTGAATCATAAATTTGTTAGCCTATGGCTGCTGGAACTGTTGTTGATAAGCTTTTTATTATGTATGTACACTTAATAGGGATTGACTATAGAAGGCTACTGACTATAATATAATGCTATGTAATACTAGAGAATTCACTGTATATATGTTTTGTGGTTTTGTCCTTAGCCTGATGCATCTATTAATTTGTGCTAAAGTTATATGTACTGGTAAGTTGGTCATCCTTGCATGCACAAGCAATTTACCTTGTTTGCATTTTGCACCTATTTAAGGAAATGAATGCTTGTACTCAGTAAGACTTGTTGTCCGGACTGAAAACTAGTAAGCCTGCGTGCTGTATTATAAACTTGTTAGCCTATGGGCTGTTGGAACTGTTGTTGGTAAGTTTTGTAATATGAATGTACCATCAATAGGGATTGAGTTATGCAACTTGCTTTTGTTCTCATATCTTGTTTTGTATATTACAGGAAAAGATTGATACTACCTCTGTACACAAAAAGACAACCAGAGAATCTGTATGTAACTTTATTCTATATTAATTCAATCATAGCCTATGTATATTGTTCAGGAGCTCATTGTATTCCATCTGCTTTTGATAGGAATTGTGGTTGAATAAACTTGCTTTAAACCAGCCTCTCTTTTTTGTAACATCACCCACAGCCCTGCCTTTCTGTTGCAAATATAAATGCATCAACCACACAGATGTCCAGTTAATGCATCTGGTGAAGGTAGACAAATTTATGCTGGAATAAACTGTGAGCCTAAAGTGCTTCTTGACTCCTATTTTATAGTTCTGAAGAAGAATCAACAACACACAGGGGCCACTGAATCCAAGACAGTCAGAGCACAGAATGTTATTTCTTCTCAGCCCCTAACACAGGGGTATTTTTGGGCAGGAACGCACAGGAACGGAGTTCCGGCTGGCTCCTGAGTTGGCCACACCCTACAGCAGAAACTCATTAGGATTGGCTACATTAGGGGTGTGTGGCCTAACATGCAAAGGGTTCCTGCTACAAAAAAAGCCCTGGGTTTTGACAACAAACAAGGTAAACAGAATAAGAAGCAAAAGGTGGGTGTGGCTGGATGACCACACTTCTGGTAACGTGGGGGTGTGGCCTAATATGCTAATGAGCTGCTCTGTCAGGGGTGTGGTATAATATGCTAATGAGTTTCTGCTGTTGGGTGTGGCATATTATGCTAATGAGTTCCTGCTGGGCTTTTTCTACAAAAAAAGCCCTGCCCTAACATATTTACAAACAAAAATCCTTCTTCCCCTTACCCCTGCAACTCTTTCTCTGGCTTCCGTAGAACCCAATGCACTTGATGTGGCTGAAGAACCCATAACAGATTATTAAGGGCTTCATTCATCAGTTACTAACACTGTCAGCCTGAGCAGAACTGCTTCCTAAATGAACTGAAGTCAGTGGACTTGGAAGGATGGAATTCTGCTCAGGATTCCACGGTTAATCAACTTGAACTGCCCTTCATTCACAAGTCTAGAGCTTAGGAAGACTATTCCCCTCTCACACAGTGAAAGGAGAACAGAACCTGGTCCTTACATTGCTTTTCCACTATAAGCTGACATGAACACAATGGAATTCCTACTGTTAGTAACAAGACCTAGAAGAACATGAATATACATTGTTAAAAGGACCTCCCCTTATGACTGCATCTCTACACACTACAGTCCCTTACATTTTTTTAAAAAACCTGACATCTTGCTTCCAATTCTTGCTAAAAAGAATAACTACCAACACTAGAAGGAAGTTCTTGGATCAAACCTTAGGTTATATCTGATAGGGCTGGTATGTGCAGGAATCAGTAAGTGACAAACCATATAGCACCATTTTCAATTACTGTACTCCACTACCAACTGCTGGGGGGAACGCCCAGGTGATTAACTGTGCAATTCTAAACATCCTTCTAAATCCATGGAAGTCAGGGGGCTAAGAAGGGCACAATTTGACTCAGGGTTGCACTGTAAGCATCTGAGGCTAGTGTTCAAGAATGCTTGTATTTTTCTTCTTTTCCAGATCACTACATAAAAAGATGGTGCTGGCCCCCTAAAAAAAACCTGATTCTTGTACTTCATAACGTAGTATTTTTCATGCACTGCCACAAGCACATTTACAGGGTTCCTAACAGAAACCAGCAGAAACACATTTCTTGTTAATAGCATTAACCAGAAGAGGAGAGGAGAGAAATCAAATTACATTCCTGGTCTAGATGCAAATTTAGCACAAATTAATTTTGACGGATATACAAGCTGAAGGACGTAGTACAATAGGCTTGTGGCTACCCAGTCCAATAACCCAACCACAACGACCAGGCAGAAAAAGCAGACACCAGAAAGCAAGGAGGTTTTGTCCTCTGCCTGTGGCAAATTAGCCTCATTCATTCAACTCCTGTTTACACGTGGCCCTGAAGATACTGACTGTTCTAACTTTTTCACAGTAAAAATTTATGCTGGTTGTAAATTCTATAAAATGCCTCATGTGCACCAATGATGAATACACATGTGCCTATTTAGGCCCATGGGCAACGTGCAATCTGTAAATATATATACTGTTATCACCATCATCATGTATGATGAGGAACAGACTAAGTGCATGTTTTCAACAGAAAAGTTATCTACCTATATACAGAGGGGCGCATATATAGGAAAACTATTGTCTATTAAACCAATTTAAGCTTGCTTTTTAATGAATGATGTATATGGATAGTTTTCAGCAGATTCTGATATGCTGAAGCATGCACAAGGTAAGTTGATTTCAACACATAATGGTTTGTGGCCACCTGCCTTTGAAGTAGTTGCATTTTGGAACTATAAATCCTACTGGGGGAAAAATAACAGTTCATGTGCTTAAAGACTAAACAACAATCCAAAGCACACTTACTCAACAGTTTAATCCTGATCAGTTGAGTTTCCTTCCAAGTACAAAACTTCAGTACTGAGATGACAGAATAGTCAAATAAAAAAAATCACCAGGCTCGTTTTGTATGACATAATTTGCTTTGATTGGTGCCAAAGGCCTCCTAGTGAAGGACATTTGTCAAGGGAATGGCCACATGGGGTTTGTCAAGGCCCACGTCTGCTGATTAAATGCCTCTCCTTTCAACAAGCAATGTGTTCACTGTGGAAATCTCAGTGCTGACCCTCGCTAGTCCTCACAGCAGAGAAGAAAATGGGGGGTCTCTGCTATTTCTCAGCCAGTTCTCATGGACGTAGTAGTAAAGCTGTGGCTGTGCCCAGTCCACACCCCTTCAAATAGCATGCAGGATTCACGCACAAGAACATTCTGCATGTTGAAAAGTAAGTTCTTTCCTTCTCCCTTGATATCTAGTTCTCTGCACAGCAGAATAAAATGAAATATGTGACCATTTTGCTGTCCAACAAAGGTGCTTCAAAAGCTGCTACCTCACATAGGCTGCCTCATCCTACCTAATGGAGCAGACGGTTTTGTAGAAAAGCCACATTTACAGGGAACACCCATTTAAGCTAACTGAACAGAGAGGTGTTGGTAGAAGTTGAGATGATTTTCTGTATTTTTTTCATGGTCACATAAGACCTAATATCTCTTAAACACACACATTAAAGAGACTAACTTGTCCTACTGGACTAGCATGAATAGTACTGTTAAGTACTATTAACTTTTACAGTGTAAAGAAACTCTGTGACACTTTGAACACTGCAGCCAAAATAGCAGGAACAGCTGCATCATCACTGCACAGGCAGGTACATACCATCTCCTACAGCTAACAGGTAACAGGAGGAGGGAGGGAGAGAGAATGACACCAGGCCAATGACACCAGACACACACATCCACCCTCTATTTTGAGTAAACAGGGCTCCCCCCTCCATCTAGTCTTTTGCTTATACTGGGTAAAGAAGAGATCTAATCTGGATCAGTTGAGGTTACTTTCTAAAAAGAGAAATGCAGGGACTCCAGTTTACTTAGAAGCAATACCTATGATGATCTAGTACCCTAACCATGGCTACCATGAGCCTCCAGATGAGACTCCCTCAAGGTCCTCCCCCTTATCACCTAAACCCAGCCTGAATATTATATGAAAGAAAATGATACATGCGTCCTAGGAGTGACTGCGGTCTCTGGGGTCTTGTGCCTCTTGCCACTCCCCCTGTCCGCAGCCCTGAGTCCCCAACCGCAGATGTATGCGCTAAAGCACACTCTGCATATGTTCAGAGGCACCCCTTCCCGAACAGAAGGGGGCGAAGAGTTCAGTTCAGTGACTCCCTGGCAAAGAACGCGTCCTCTACGGCCCAGGGTCTGCGGGACAGGAATCAGGAGGGCGACGAGGCGCAGCTCCGCCAAAGGCAAGAGGCGCGGGCAGCCGGGGAAACCCTCTTACCGCGGCAGCTTGCAGCAGTGGGTCGGCCTTGTCCTTCCCCGGAAAGCGGCGGCTCCAAGCGGCTGGGGAATCCGGCGGGGGCGGGGGCCAGAGGCTGCCTCGCCTGCGGCCGAGGAGGGCCAGGAGGGTGCCGAGGAAGAAGGAGCCGGCGGCGCAGCCCAAGTAGAAGAGGAGCCGGAGCAGGAGCAAGGCCAAGCACTGCTGTCCTCCGGGCGCCTCTTCCTCCGCGCGCGGCCGGCCCAGGTGGAAGAGGGACACGGCCAGCAGCAGCCCCAGCCCGGTGGCAGCCAGCATAGAGCGGGACAAGCCGCCGCCGCCGCGCTCCGGCGTCGCCGGCGTCTCCTCCTCGCCGTCCTCCTCGTCGTCGCCTTCGGCCGCGGTTGCTGGGACGCTGCTGCTGCTGCTGCTGCAGGACTCGCCGCCGGGACTCTGCGCTCCTGGAGAGCCGGAGCCCACGGCAGGGCTCGCCGACTCAAGCCGGCCGCCGCTGCTGCTGCTGCTGGAGATGTTAGCGGCGGCGGCGGCGTCTGCATCGGGGAACATGCTGCTCCAGCCAGCGGCGGGAACAAGCGCATCTCCCGCCCCGGAGGCCCCCTCGCAAGGTCGCGTCTCTCCCGACGACAGGCGCCCTCTTCTTCCTCCTGCTCAAGGCGCCACGGCGACAGGGCCGGCCGGCCGGGCTCATGCCCGGGATCCGCCAAGGAAGCGGCCCCTCGCCCCGCTCACTCGCCTCTGGACGGAGCCTCGGCCGCCCGCGCTGCTGAGACGAGCGGCTGCGAGTTCATCGCATCGCGCCCGGGAGCCGTAGGAGGCCCCGCTGAGCCTGTTTCCGTGCGGCAAGGGGGAGGAGGAGGAGGGACCGCCTGAATGGGTGCTGCTGGGAACAGGGCCATGTGCTGAGGCTCAGCTGGGCGAGGCGGGGCCAGGCACGTCAAGGCAGCGGCCTTCCCTTTCCCCCGAGCTGGGTGGACGAGACGGGTGGCTACTGAATCCCCGGGATTTTGTTTCTGCAAATAATTCCCTCCAGTGGTGCTCTAGGGCTGCAGTCCTAAGAACGCTTGTCTGGGAGTCAGGCACACTGAATAAAACTGGAACGCCTTCTGGGTAGGTTCGCTTCGGATTGCTTCCCTTCCATAGCTAGAGGCAGGAAACCAGAAAATGGGAGGTACTGAAACGAAGGACAGCGGTTGCCCATAGGGAATCCATGAGTGCCCATAGAGAATAACTGCCAGTAGAGAATCCATGACTGCCCATAGGGAATAATGGAGAGGTCGTTTCGACCCCACCCCGCGGCCGTTGCAGCTACCGCCGTCGTGGCGGCTATAACCGTTTAAAGAGCCCCTAATGAGAGCTGGGAGAGCCAGAATGACCTCTCGCGAGAGGTGGAATTTGCCCCTAGGAGCCCAAGGCCACCACCCCGGGGCTCAGGGAGGCGGGGAATGTTTCTCGCTGCCGCCCCACCCCCGCCCTTGTAGCTGCCCTGGGGGCAGCGGCCATAACTGTTTAAAGAGCCCCTAAGGAGAGCTGGGAGAGCCGGAATGACCTCTCCCGTGTGATGTCCGCATAGATAAGCGTGGTTTCCCTTATTCCCTGTGTCACATGTGATCTACCTTATTCATTGTTCGAAATGTGGACTCCATTATACCCTATGGTTAGGTGTGCTCTGCTCTCCATTATTCCCTATGGGCAATCATGGATTCTCTATTGGCAATTATGTACTGCACTGTCCCCTCTGGGCAAGCCTACTCTCCATTACTCCCTATGGGCAATCATGGATTCTCTGTTGACAATTATGTCCCTATGAGCAAACATGAATTCTCTATTGGCAGTTATGTACTCCATTATCCTCTATGGGCAAGCATCCTTTCCATTATTCCTTATGGGCAGGCATGGATTCTTTATTGGCATTATGGATTCTCTATTGGCAATTATGTACTCCATTATCTCCTATGGGCAAGCATCCTCTCCATTATTCCCTATGGGCAGTCATGGATTCTCTATTGGCAATTATGGATTCTCTATTGGCAATTATGTACTGCAGTATCCCCTCTGGACAAGCCTACTCTTCATTATTCCTATGGGCAATCATGCATTCTCTATTGGCATTCATGTATTGCCTATGGGCAATCGCTGTCCACTCATGTATTCCCTATGGGCAATCGCTTGTCCTTAGTTTTAGTACATCTCCCAGACAATACCAACGCCATAGGAGCAGGGCTTGGCATCTTTATTTAGAACCTTATATCTAGGGTGTTGTGTTTTTGTGGTTGCGGTACTCACTGGCACCTTGGAGGGGGGGGTCTCTCCCAAGTTCTGAGGGGGGAATTGGTGGCATCTTTTTAAAAAAGCACTGCCTATTCCCTGCTTTTCTCCCTAGTGAGGACCCAAAGTCTCCCCTAGTCCACTCCTCCATTTTATCCTCACAATAACACCCTTGTGAGGTAGAACAAAGTCTGAGTCCAGTGGCAGCTTTCAGGCCCACAGAATTTTATTCTAAGCTTTTCTGTGCACCCACATTTCTCCAGATACAGAACAGAGTTTGAGTCCAGTGGCATCTTTAATACCAACAAAGTTTTATTCAAAGTTTTCATGTGCCACTGGACTCAAACTTTGTTCAAACTATTTAGAAGAATGGTTGAGGAAATTGTTTCATACCAATACAGCTTCAGATACAGTGAAACCATTTCCTCAACCATTACATATAGGTAGAGAGGGGGTGGGGGTAGGTGGCTGAAGTACCTAGCTATGAGGTAGGTAGCTGAGAGGCAAAGTGACTGGCCTAGCAAGCTTCCAGTGACAGCTTGGAGATTTGAACCTGGGTCTCCAGCACAGGGAAACAGGTTGGCCACGGTGTGAGACAGGATGCTAGATCATGTAGATCACTGGTCTGATCTGGAGGGCACCTCATGTTCTTACACTTCTTCACAATTAAAAAAAAATCGTATTTCCAGTAGGGGAGCAATGTATTGTGTCCATGTACGTACTGACCACTTTGTGGTCTGAAAAAATGAGGTGTCTCTCACACAGGAGACTGATGTGTAAAAGTATCTTTTGTAACTTCTTAGCTATCTACCTCTATGTATGAACTGTGGTCTTCCATTTCAGTGTACCTGAGGAAGTGTGCATGCGAACGAAAGCTCACACGCTGAATAAAACGCAGCTACCCACCTTGATCTATGTTAAGACTGTTGCTGGTTATGCATTATTATAGCTGAGGAATCTACAGATGTCTGCATGCTGCCAAAGGCATTCTGCTAGGCCACTTTTGCCTACAACAGTTACTTGGGAGGGATACAGCTCCAAAAGCCAGTTACTCCCCAGGGTAAAAAGGAATTGCTGCACAAGGCTAAACAGGTTTAACTCTGAGGTTATTAACCATACTGAGTTCAGTGGCACTTGCGGCCCATCCTGTGCACGCAGAAATTAACTCCTAGTTAAGAATGCATTAAAAATGTCACATAAATCTGGATTGTAGCCCTAAATGTGCCCTAATTTCTGTACTTCTCATTGGGAAATGAACCAAAAGGAAAGCCGGGGGAATTAAGAAATTCAGCAACAAAGAGTCTGCTTTCCATTACATGACAACAGATATGTATTTACACGACAATTCAGAATTACTTCTCCAAATTTCACTTCTGCTGTGCAGGCAGCCTTCAGGCCTTGTTTTGCCAAGCAAAAAAAGTACCAGACGAAGCCAGGCCAGAGGAAGGTGGCAGCCCTAATGCTGGGCCTGCTTAACATTCTGTGATGATGGGGACTAATTTTTCAAAAGACCGAATTCCCTGTCTAATCTGGAGGATTACACACTGTTTCTGGCGGTTAGAGAGAGAAAGAAAGAAAAAGACCAGTACTTTCCCCAGCTTGGCTGAGGTATTGATCAACCACGGAGACTTCCCCCTTCGCAGCAGACATTTTCAGGCGTGTGCCACCCCCACCCCCGGGCCACAGCCAACAACCCGAGGCAAGTTGGGCTCAAGGTTTCCCCCTGCTGCACAAAACGGGAGCTCCACACGGCGATACGGAGACGGAAACTCGGGTTTCCCTCCCCCCCAGTCCTCCTCCCTTCCTTGGTTACGAGGGAAATCGCGCAGGCGGGAGAAACTAGAAGGCGCCGCTTCCTGAAGGGAGCTGCAGTAGAGCGGTGTTCACCCACCTTCCGTTTCCCCCCGCCTGACTACTAGCGGTGAGTATGTGGCCCACAGGCAGGGCCTAAGGCCCGGGGGGGTTGGGTTGGAGGAGGTAATGCGGCTGGCTTTCCCGCCGCTGGAGAAAGGGTGGCTGCGGCGCGCACTCCGGCCACTTTTGCACGCATCGCCTCCGGCTGTAGCCGCAACAGACATGGGAGGCCGGCGTGCCAGCGTGGTGTGTGGGTCGCTTCTCCCAAGCAACGGTGGGGAAGAGAAATGTCTGGCTTTTCCTCTGGTTGTACGGGAAACCATCTCGTACTCGTGATTCGGCTTTGTCTTCCTACGCCGGGTGGCCACCGAGCTGCGGTTTCCAGTGGATTCAGACAAACAGTAGAGATTGTCAAAGCTGCTCTCGAGGTGGCGACCAGTCGTTTGAATGCGCTAAGGCAGCATGGCAGATTTGTGGCTAAGGAGGTGGTATGCTGGGATCTTGGCCACGTATCTGCGTTGTTTGTTAACGTGTTGAAGGAGCACAGGGAGGCTTACGGAGCTGGGGAAGTGAGAAGCTGGACTCTGGGGACAATCTGGAACAGGTCTATTTAGAAGGGAGTCCCATTTTGTTAAATTTTGTCTGGGGCAAGTGATGCTCTGTCATCTTGGTGCTTGGGGGGGTCAACAGTGGGATGGCTTCTAATGTCCTGGCCCCACTGGTGGACCTCCTGATGGCACTGGTATTTCTGGCCACTGTGTGACACAGAGTGTTGGACTGGATGGGCCTTTGGCCTGATCCAACATTGGCATCTCTTATGTTCTTAAATGGGGCTTCCTCTTAGGTGACTGTTCTTAGGATGGCGTCCTGTATCACTTCAGGTGAGGGATGCAATTTTTGAATGCTCCCAGGTGATTTAAAAAAAAAACATAAAAAGGGTCCCCCCAGAGAGAGAAGTGCCTAGTCTACTCCCTGCTGTACTGCTTCTGTATGTGTAGTGAGTTTCCAGGTGGGAAAAATAGGGCCTTTACCTGCACCCTCAAGTGGGACAGACCATTTTACAAAGCCATACTCTTTTTGTACAAGCAGGGGAATGGTGTAGCAGAAACCTGGGGTGGATAGAAGGGGATGCAAGTCTTCACAAGGGGAGGATCACAGGCAGTTACATTTTGGCATGCTCTCTTATGTTAAAAGCTCAGTTCAAATATTTGTTTACTGTAGTGATAGTTCACCTTTCTTACTGAGACTCACAGCAGATTGGGTGCTGGAAAGTGCCATAAAGTTGCAGCCGATTGATGGCAACCCTGCAGGGCTCAGATCAAAGATTTGAAAGCTGCAATGAGGAAAGTTGAACATGAGACTGCAGACATGAAATTTCTGAATAGCCAGTATATACATAAAGTTAGATCACTAGAGAAAGAGAACAAAGCTAAGACTGAAAAACTCCAGCATCTCCAAGAAAAGAATCTGCAAGCAGTGGTCCAGACCGCAGGTACAGCTTCAGATGATAAGCAGTTCTTTTGACTCTTTATTCCGACCTGCTACATTTTCATTTCCTGGGGCTGTAGTCCTACACCTAGGAATTTCTGAGATGATTCAGCATGCAGTATTGTAACCCTCTTGTAAGCCGCCTTGAGCCCGCTCGTGGGGAGGGCGGGGTAAAAATGTTAACAATAAATAAATAAAGGCAACAGATGTTCAGAGGTGGTTTGCAATTGCCTGCCTCCGCATAACAACCCTGGACTTCCTTGGAGAACTCACATCCACGTGTCAACCAGGGCCAACCCTGCTTAGCTTCCAAGAGATCAGGCTAGCCTGGGCCATCCAAGTCAGTGCCAAAGTAGATTACTGTGAGGACTGGCCCAGGGCCAAGACACTCCAGTCTCACAGGGAGACCTCTCAATCCTGGACCATGGGCATGAGAGCTCCCTAAAATTTGCACCAAACATGCCCCTCTGAGGCCAAGTCATCTCACTGGTAAGGTGCAGCTGTAAGACACACACAATACAAGTTGTAAAAATACTAATATTTATTAAAGCAAAATTTTAAAAAATCAAAATTCAGTCAGGATACAGTTGTTAGGCTCTTTGCACAAAAACCAAATAAACTCCTACAGACTAAGTTGTTCTCTTTAGCCTGGTAGTATGTAACTCTAAGATCTAGACAAAATATCATTCCTTAATGACCAGCACCACACAGTCATCATCCTGACATTCCCACACGCAAAGATCCAAGTGAAAGGTGGTGATCCCATTGCCTAACAACTTCTTAAAGTTATAGGGGCTAAAGGCATCATCGCCCCACAACTACAACCAATCAGTGTATTCCTTTAATTAACACTCAACATTTTTGTTAATACAAAATCTCCCACCTGAATCTAACTCCTCACTTCTCAGAATCCAGTTGACCTTGCATAGAGATAAGACACGCCTAAAGGCCCACAGGTGTTACCACTACTGTTCTATAAGAAAGCAAGTTCCATCTATTAACCTTTACTGACTGTAGAAAAGGGGGGAGAGATTAGCTGTTCCTTACAATTACACAGTATAAATTGAAACAGTCAATATGAAAAGACATCTGATAAGCAATGTACAAGGGTTACAAATATGACTAAATATAGCATTTTAGGCATGATAGAGTGCAGGTATCATGCAGAAATAATGGTATTCCATCATTAGAACATACAGGAGCAACAGGGTAATAAAAACCA
>NW_015170912.1:189675-275263 GCF_001447785.1 Gekko japonicus | reverse complement strand
TCTAGCTTTCTATTTGCAGGGCCTCTTGTATGAAGTTCTGAAAATTGGAATCTGGTACCTGCAGTCCGTTCTGTCACCTTATTGTCCTGTGTGAGTGAACTAGTCCCTCTGTTGCATGTGTAGACCAAGTCATTTCAGTTTGGTGTAGTGGTTAAGAGTGGTGGACTCTAATCTGGAGAACCGGGTTTGATTCCCCACTTCTCCACATGCAGCCAGCTGGGTGACTTTGGGTCAGTCATAGTTCTCTCAGAGCTGTTCTCTCAAGAGCCATTCTCTCAGAGCACTCTCAGCTCCACCTACCTCACAGGGTGTCTGTTGTGGGGAAAGGAAGGGAAGGGGATTGTAAGCTGCTCTGAGTCTTTGAGTGAAGGGTGGGTTATAAATCCAATTCTTCTTCTTCATAAAGACATCCTTGCCTCAATTTACATGCAGGTGATTTGTCAGAAAGTGCTCCTGCTTGCTGTAAATCTTCCTGCATGTTGAACAATTCCACATTATACATGAAGCTGTTTCCTTTATAGGCACATTTTCCTTGTGCAAAGATATTTTGATACAAAGGTGCTTACAAACAAGCAGTCATCTCTGTATGCTGAGACAGGCATGCAGGAGAACAAGAAGGTACCACCCTGAGGAGGCAAAGTACGCTGTATCACTTCAGACCTAGGGAGTGCTATTTTTTAATGTTATCCCATATATATATATTTTTAAAAACCTTCCTGCAGGTAAAATGACTAGCGCGTCATGGAAGGGAGTTCTAGCCAGTCTGCTTCTTGCTATACTCTTTTTTTTTTTTTTTTAGCTGCAGGAAAGTTCTTATGCAGATACCATTTTAAAAAATAACCTCTCCTCTCCTTGAAATGGTACAATCTGTTCCTCCATCTTGCCACATCATTTCTGTCTCATTTTTCTGAACGAAGAGACCACACTATAATATGTTAGTAAGAGAAGTGTGTAACTTGCTCCCTGAATACTGAAGTATGATTTCAAGCCATTCAGACAATTGCGTACTGTCCAACCCCTTCCCCAGACTCTCTGTGACTTCATCACGGCAATTTTTTGTGTGAATCCATGCCAACGGGAGACAGTGGCAGCAGTGACCAGTCTGTCCTAGCACATGTGAGGGTGAGTACACAGTAGAGTACACTGAGTATGAAAACCAGCTCCTGCGTACCTTGGATTATGGAGCAAGGCTCCCATGCTAAAAGGATGTGATTTCCAGAATGGCATTCAGGAAGGCATGTGAAACAGTTTTATTCCAGAGAACATTTGGTGAGGGTAAACTGTTTCATCAGACTTGTTCTTTCTAATTCTGTGTGATTTTAATTATATGTGGGGGGTTTTTAAAAAAATTGTGCACTTTAAAATTGTGGCATAAAATCACCCAATAATGTGTTACCAAGATTATTTCAGATCAATAGAAAAATGTGAAATTTTGAGCTTTGTGACTTATTGGTTCCAGGTCTGGTTATTGGTAGTGATTGAATGAAGCCGTAAACTGCTGAACTAACTATGGTTAGTATAGCATACATTTAAAACTAACTAGAGTCTGCATGGAAAACCTAATTTGTCTACTGCTAGTGAGAAGTAACAAGGGTGGTATTTTGTGTGTGTGTGTGTGTTGCAATGGTGCATCTTCAGGTCTGTACCTTGAGGGTGGTGCTGTCAAACAAACTAAGGCTGCACTTACATATTGCTGTGCTATCACTGATCTTTGGGAATCACTGGGAACTGGATCTTCCTGTGTGTACAAGGCAATCCACATGTCAGTGATTGCTGTAGACCAGAAATCCCCAGCATTTTTTAGCCTGTGAACACCTTTGGAATTCAGACACACACAGAGGTGGGCGCAACCACAAAATGGCTGCTACAGGAGGTTTACAGGGTGTCCAGCATTTGGACATCACACTATACCAGAGTTTAGAGTAATGTCTAAATTTTGTTTGTAAGCGGCTCTGCAAAGAATTGTTATAAAAATTGGTTTGCTTTATTGACTGAATTCATGTTGGAATTACCACTACGTCCTGATTCTGCAGAAGTTTTTCATTGTTTTCCTGTCTATCCATTTTATCTATTACAAATCGATGCAGAGGGAAATAGAATCTTTAATAATTGTACAACCCTTATGCGTTTTGCATACAGTTTCGTCAGGGAGAATCTACTGAAATAATAAAAAATGGAAGGGCATATTTGATACATCATTTAAGAAAAATTAATAAAACACAGGGCAATTGCACAGGGCATGCACAGAGTGCAATTCATAATTAGTTGTTAGCATTAAGACAACTGAATCAGCATTGACATATACTACATAATGCATATTTCCAAAGGAATCACAATTTAAATTGTTGTAGGGGTTGTGCAATTATTAAAGATTCTATTTTTTTCTGCACCAATTTGTTTCATCTTCATCTTAAAGCTAGACATTGACCTAATATAGGTACAGAAAACATTTTTTTAAAAAAAAATTAATGTCCTTTCTTTCAGTATTCCATTTGGTGGAACTGCTCTTCCGCAGCTTTTTGTGGTCGTCATGGACCAATATGAAGATGTGTCAGACTGCGAAGTGGATCACTCCTTCTTCGACAGTGATTTTGAGGGAGAGGTTAAGAAAGATGGAACCACAACAGAAGCAGCCAAGACAGAAAACAGTCAGCACACACAAGCAGACAGTGCAAGTTTAAGTAACCCTGACGTAAAGATGGAAACCAAAGTGTTGGAGGGAGTCTGTACTGGTGAAGAAAGGCATGAGAGGGAGACAGAAGCACAGGCAGAGTGTACCTTAGACACTGGTGCCGATGAGAACGCTTTGCCCTTATTAGCGTCCCTCAATGCAGAAAGTGCAAGTACATCTGGTAGGACTTCAGCACAAGGTCAAATAATGCATGAAGAAAGCATTCCAATTCAAATTCCCAAAATAGTTAAACAACATGAAGAAAATTACTATACAGATGAAGAAGACAGTAGTGATGACAGCAGAAACCATAAAGTTAGACTTAAGTTGTCTAAGCAGTCTAGTAGCTCCAAGACAGTCAAGAAAATCACAGTCAGTACTTCCTCTTCTTCCTCTTCCCCTTCCTGTAGCTCTGATACGGATTGTTCTGACACGGATTCTGATGGTTGCTTGTCAGATTCCTCTTGCTCTTCTTCAAAAAAGAAGAGTGCAGGTAGCTTTGCACTTCTTTCTCCAAGACAAAAATCTAGGCCTGGAATAAAGGCAGTGGAAGTAAAACCAAAGTTGGGTGACTGTGCAGAAGAGTCCGAAGATACAGTGACTGATGTAACTCCCCTGTCGACACCAGACATCAGTCCTATCCAGTCTTTTGAACTCGCAGCATCCAATGATAAGAAACTAAAGGTAAAAAGACAAGAAAACGTGAGCCAGGATTTATACGGTAAGTTAGAGGAATTTATGTGCAGCATACAAATGACATGTTTGCTTAATTTTGAGGAGAACAATTACGATGCATTGTTGATTTGTTTCCTCTTCTCTGTAGACCCTGAGAAGGATCAGAGATGTCATCAAAAGGTCTTGCATGATGCTGTGGACCTGAATCATCTCTTAAAAGGTGGCTTTTCTCTTAAAACCCCACCCTTTGCAAGTTGCTTTATTTTCTGCTTTAAAATTGTTGTATAGAATTACATCCTGGTATAGTAAAACAAAGTTCTGCTCTTAAACTTTGTTGGTCTTAAAGGTGCCACTGGACTCCAACTTTGTTTGCTGCTTCAGGTCCACATGGCTACCCACCTGAATCTGTATTCTGGTATAATATAATGCATAATACTGTTCTGTTAGAGTTGAATAAAAATAATTCCCAGGGACTGCTGGCTCAGCAGTTGTTAAAAGAGCCCTTTGGAGTAGAAGTTATTATTAAGTATTTTTTGGCACTTTAAACCTGGAAAGTACTTTACAATCATTTTGTTTTGTTTGCAACATTCCTGTGAGTTAGCCATCAGTTTTTCAGTATGGACATATATTA
This sequence comes from Gekko japonicus, assembly GCF_001447785.1. Lineage (NCBI taxonomy): Eukaryota > Metazoa > Chordata > Lepidosauria > Squamata > Gekkonidae > Gekko > Gekko japonicus. The sequence continues at coordinate 271,286 of NW_015170912.1, read as the reverse complement.
GAACTGGGGTGGCCACACAGTTCCTTCTTCCCACCAGAATTCTAATATATGTCCAAACACAGAGCTGAAGAGGCAAATCTGGAATTTTATAAAAGACTTAGAAACCAGAGGAAGTCTAAGGGGTAGCAAATAGACAATATGCCCATGTAGATCATTTAGCATAGGGATGCATTCTTATTTTCGCTTGATAGTTTGCCGATGGTGCTAATCAACCTAAAATAGTCTTATCTTTCCTAGGTTAAGTTCATTGTTGAATTCACTGAGATGGTTAAGAGGCAACGATTCTCTAGCTACAGTTATCGCATGAGTAACTAATCATATAAACTCACCTGATGCACGGATAAACAATTCCTCCCTGTAGCATGGATAAACAATTCCAATTTTCCCCCCAGTCTGAAACAGAAGCATGAATTGCTTTATAGCCATAGATTTGATGTAGTTTTAATTGAAAATTAGCCAAAGTATTAGACCAGGAAAAACAGCAATTCTTCAAGTATAAAACCTGTTCTTATTTTATCTAGTTTTTAAATATGTTGGATTGCATTAAAATTTTCCTCAGGAAAATGTGCTAAAACTAAGTATTTAAGAATTGTAAAATTTGTGAAAGGGTATGACATTCCAAAAGTATTGGAATGTATTGCCAAAGGACATTGATGCAGAACAGTTGTACAGGTGAGTTTAAATTCATCCTCTCATTAAAATGTTAACAATATTTGGGCAAAAAACCCTACTGGAAAAATCCCAGTTTGTCAGGTGCCTAGAAATGTAATATAATAAATCATTTTCTGATGCTAGAATATTTATTCATCCTTTTGCAGGGCTGGGCTCCTATAAATATTTGCACTAGTATTTAGGATCTAGAAGGGTTTTTCAGCCCTGTTAGTGCTTGTAGAGAAATGCCTACAAATGCAAGTAAAACATTAGTTTTCAGAATTACTCAGGAAAACAAGAATACAAGTAGAGTTATTTTTTCATTCAAAATGACAGATGTGTGCAAATGCACAAGGGTCACAGTAACTTTCAGTGAAAATTTTTATTTGAACTCAGTGGACATTGCATTTACAATTTAAATTATCAACAAGTACATACAGCGTTCCGTGCACCTTGGTGTTTAGTCATGCCGGCCACATGACCACGGAAACATCTTCGGACAGCGCTGGCTCTTCGGCTTTGAAACGGAGATGAGCACCGCAACCCTAGAGTCGGATTCGACTGGCTTTCGAGCAAGGGAACCTTTACCTTTACCTTTACATTATTGTTCACTTGTAACTCATCTGAACTTTCTGATAGATGCAACCTCAGACTTTATGTTAGAATTTCCTTTATCTTCTTTTGAAAACTCCTCTGTAATTATTTATTTTAATAGAGGCTCTCTAGTCCCAGGCTCTGTTGCAGTGTTTTAATGGGTGTGGGTTGCTTCACATGTAATTCTTTTAATGAAGCTACAGCCACATGAGAGTAAGATGCAAGTCCAGTAGCTCCTTAAAGACCAACAAGATGCTCAAGCTTTCAAAAGTCAAAGCTCCCTTCATCCGATATTTGAAACTACAGACATATAGAATCCTGTCTATCACATTGTAGGCCTCGCTTAGAAAAGACATTTCTTCAAAGGCCAAAACAGGGAGCAGTTGCTTGAGAGTGCTTCTAGCTCCTTTCCATGATGCCATTGACGAATCTGACACCAAACACATTCCTAGCTTCTAGTAGTGCCTCTTGTGTAGCACAAAATGAGTTTGATACCGAAGCAGTGCATCATACAGTCCATGCCTTTGTGTGACGTTCTGATAGGATCTTATTCTTTTTTTTAATTTTTTTATTGTTTTTATAGAGAAAAGGAAAATAAGTGTTTCATACGACACATACTTACAAGTTCCAAGTTTCTACATATAGCATTTAAGACACTGATAGTTTCATGTCCAACCACACATCATACATCTCTATTGCTGTACCACAAGTTTATCCATTTACTTCTATAGATACAGCCATTTATGGTAAATTTGTTTAGCTGGGAGATTATCATTCTTCACCATGTACTCTAGCACCGGGGCCCAGGTCCTGACAAATTTAGTGTAAGTAGGTGAATTACTATTATTTGCTCTTAGCAAGGAGTCTGCTATTTTTGCCATAACAAATTGCTCCCATATTTTCTCCTGGTAGGATCTTATTCTTGAAAATGATATTTTGCCATATTGGTAAATGGATAAGATTGTGTCCATTTTCATTAGGTTCCTTATACAAATGAGCAAAGGTGGAGGAATTTAGTACTTCTCGGTTGGTGTATGTTAGAATTCCCTTTCTGTAGGTTTCCCTCGGAGCTGCGGTGGCTCAAGTGGTTAAGACGCTGAACTGCAGGCTGTGGAAGGTCAGTAGTTCAGCAGTTCGAGACCCAAGTGTGCCGGATGACGGAGTGAGCTCCCGTCTCTAGTTCCAGCTCCTGCCAACCTAGCAGTTCGAAAGCAAGAAATTGCAAGTAGATAAATAGGTACCACTTCGGTGGGAACGTAACAGCGTTCCGTGCGCTTTGGTGTTTAGTGCAGAGTGGCCAGCTGGTGACTTTAGAGGCAAAGAGCATTTCTGGGCAAAGAGGAAGCTGTGTCCCACAGTCATGCTTAGCTTTGTTTCTGTTACGGCTGGAGATTGTAGGAACAAGCTTGGTTTATTGGGAGAGTATCTTTCTGAATTTGTCTCTCCAAAGATTGCTCTGAACTTCCATTGGTCCACTATCCTTGTTTCTATCATTTTCCTGTTATACAGTGATGGAGAGAAGCTTTCTGTATAATAGTGCATCCTGGAGCAATTTCTGTCTAAGTTTACATTTCTAAGTTCATCCATCCGCTCTTGGTCTCAGCCTCCCATTTGACTTCCAGTTATAACAAAGTACACTGAAGTGTTGTTTCAGTGAAGAAGGTCATTAATACATTCGTTGGCCTTTAAGATACAGGGTCTGATCAGTGCCTAAACGAGAGAGCACCTGAATGTTCCTCTTTGTACCATCTTGAGTCTGACAGAAAAAATGGAAGATGTAATTGTTCTGTCTGAGCACAGATGACAGTTCAATGAAGTAGGATAGCCATGTAGAAATGGGTGAGTTCTAAACTCTCTGGTAAATATAGAGCTCTTGATTCATTGCCAAAGGCTGTCATTGGGTGCTACTAACACAATACTGAAAACATAGATGAGGCTGTTTCTTGATGACGTGTTGGCAGTGCATGATTCGTTTAATTCAATTGGACATTTGCTTATTTTATTTATTTAGAAAATGTATATGCCGCCTCTCCAGAGACCTGCTCAGAGCTGCTCACAAAGTGAAAATAACACAATAAAAGAATAACATCCGCCATAAAATTACTAGCCTTAATTAAAAGCCCATCAGGGGCATAAGAACAGCATTGAGCATTGAAGTAATCTCCATAAAACAGCACTCAGACTAGATGCAGACCATACAAACACCTTGAAAATATGAACATAATACACATCAGTGCATGATAATGGGTAGAAATCTTACTTGGTCATAGAATGATAAGCCACAGGTAAAAGTCCTGTGTGCTTATCATTCTATGTGTGCTTATCATTTTTATTCACAAAAGTACAGCTCAGTCCTGTAAATTACAATGTAGGATGGATTGTGGATCCCTCCCTGCTCACAGATCAAGGCAGCTATGCTTAAGTTCTGCATATCAGTTGTAAACCCAGTCCTGTGAATGAACGAAGTATTGTAATATGATGACAAGCTCTTCTTTAGGTTCACAAACTCTTCGCAAAGCAATATTGTGCCTTCAATATAAGGGGTAATTTTGCCAAATACTGTGTCTCACACTATGATTCTGTGACATTGGGATAGTATCTTTCTGGATTTGTCTCTCCAAAGAAGTAAATGGCAGAGGGGAGAATGAAGTTGTGAATTGTCTTGGGTCCCCTTTGTGGAGAAAGATGGGCTACAGATACCTAAATAAATAAGTCCTGTCCTGTACCTGACAATTCCAGTATACATATACCAAGCTGGTAGTACAAACTAGTGTGTGTCTGTGTGTGTGCATGCGTGCGCCTAGTTTTAGAAAAGTTAAAATATGATTGGTCTACATTCAATGCCTATGTACCTTCAGTGGTTGGTAGAAGGATGAATGGGTTGAGACTGTAGCACCCACATGTGATATCTTGAAAAGTTTCTGGTATGTCATTGTACTTTAACAGATATGCAAGATCCTTTGGCAATTGATTATGATGCATTGCTGATGTCATGTAAGCAGGTTCTATATTAAGATGTGTGCAGGTGAGCTTTACAGCATCAGAAGTATTTCAGAGTTGGAGAGTTGGAGAGAGCGTTTCCCAACCCTGTTCACATATATCAGTGTGATGAAGCATCTCAGTTTTGAGGAATTTACCAATTAACATAAAATAGGTGAGAAACTGAAAATAGATCTACTACAAAGTGAAATTATACTAAAATATGTGGAATAGTATGGTGATACAGAGAAAAGAGGGTTCCTTTAGACAGTAAGCAAAACCTAACAAATTATATGTTTTCTGTGATCAGGAATGATTTTTAATGGTAACCAATGTAGCTATATCCTAAGCCCAAAAATGAGTGTTTGGACAAAAAAATCCCAACTTCAAATATAGGCAATGGGGTCTGAACCTGCTGAGGCTGAGTGGGGAAAAGATCTAAGTGTCATAGTGGATAGTTCAATGAAAGTGTCAACCCAGTGTGCTGAAGCTGTGAAAAAGGCAAACTCTATGTTAGGGATTGTTAGGAAAGGGACTGAGAATAAAACTGCCGATACTGTAATGCTTCTGTATAAATCTGTGATGCGGCCTCATTTGGAATACTGTGTACATTTCTGGCCACCGTATCTTAAAAGGGACATTGCAGAGGGGGGAAAAATACAGTGAAGGGCAACCAAGGTGGTTAGGGTGTTGGATCACCTTCCTTACGAGGAAAGGCTGACAGCCTGAGACTTCACAGTTTAGAAAAGAAATGACTAGGGGGGGACGTGAGAGAGGTTTATAAAATTGTGCATGGGGTGGAGAGAGTTGAAAAAGAGAAATTTTTCTCTCTCTCCCAAAATACTAGAATTCGAGAGCATCCGATGAAGCTGATGGGCAACAGGTTCAGGATGGACAAAAGGAAGTACTTCTTTACACAAAGAGTGATTAAAATGTGGAATTCTTTCCAGAGGATGTAGTGATGGTCACAGGAATAAACAGCTTTAAAAGGGGATTAGATAGATTCATGGAGGATAAATCAATGGCGAGTAGCCATGGTGACTGAGGGGAAACTCCACATTCAGAGGCACTAAACCTTTGAGTCCCAGAACAAGGAGGCAACATCAGGGGAAGGCCTTGGCCTCTGTGCTGTGTTGTTGGCCATCTAGAGGAACTGGTTAGCCACTGTGAGACAGGATGCTGGACCAGGTGGACTATTGGTCTGATCCAGCAGGACCCTTCTTATGTTCTTATGATGCTGCCATAACATATATATGTAATAGCAAAAGGTAAAGTGTGTGGGTGTCTGTATCAGCCTTTTATTTTTGATGGGGGAAATGAACACCCACAGCATTAGTTGTTGCTTACCATTTCATAGGCAGCACAATTTTCTATTAAGCACAATTTGTAAGGTCGCTGTTTTAATTGTGCTGTTATAATTTGGAGAAAATTATTTATATGACATGTTGTCGTATTAAGCTGCAGCAGCTCTCAAAGGACCACTATCATGGAGTTGCTTTTGAACTCATAATGCTTCTGTTGAGTACATCTCTTGATTACAATCACTATTGAACCAGCTATTTTGCTTGGCTAACTAGCTAGTCAAGGCGGTCTGACCCTCAGTGGTGGGCTTCAGTCTTGGCCCCAGTTTTCACTATAATTCATTCATCTGGGCAGATGCCTGGTTCCCAGAGACACTCAATCATAGCCCCAGAATTTAAAAAGGGGTCCAGACTGGATCTGAGTTGTTATTGGCCAATTAGCCTTCTTTCCTCACTGGGAAAACTGTATTCCTCTTATTTGCTTATGAAACTTTTGGAACAGATGGAAGCATAACATATTGTTCCCCCTTTTAAATTTAATGTGATAATTCTAAAGTTTGTAACTTTATGTACATGGATATGTGTGTGTGTATAGCCTTAGTTATTCTTATCAGTGAAATGAAGAGAATTGACTTTTTTTTTTTACTGTCAAGTCACAGCTATGGTGACCCCATAGGATTTTCAAGTCAAGAGATGTTCAGAGGTGGTTTGCCATTGCCTGCCTCTACATTGTGGCCCTGGTATTCCTTGGTGGTCCCCCCATCCAGATACTTGTCAGTGTTGACCCTGCTTAGCCTCTGAGGTCTGATGAGATCGGGCTAGCCTGGGCTATCCAGGTCAGGGCTAGAGAACTGACTCAGAGCATTTTTTTTCCCCTAGGAGGGTTTTTAAAAATGGAATTGCTTTTATTTTAACCGTGGATGAAAGTCCCATTAATTCTCAGGATTTCAGTTTCAAATCAGATGTTGTGGTTTCAGGCTTTTACTAAACCTCTCTTATCTCTACATGGGGCTGCCTTTGTCGCAAATTCGGAAGCTGCAACTGGTGCAGAAGGCTGCAGCCAGGCTGTTGATGGATCTCCCTAGACGAGATCACATCCAGCCTGTGCTGAAAGCGCTGTACTGGTTGCCAATAGCTTACCGGGTTCGCTTCAAAGTGCTGGTCATTACCTTTAAAGCCCTATATGGTCAGGGACCAGTCTACCTAAGGGACCGCCTTGCCCCGCATGTTCCCCCAAGGGCACTACGGTCGGGGACCCAACATCTGTTGGATGTTCCAGGTCCCCGGTCCATCAGATTAACCATGACCAGGAATAGGGCGTTTTCGGTGGCGGCTCCTATCTGGTGGAATGAGCTCCCAGAGGAGATCAGGGCTCTGCGGAACCTAGCACAGTTCCGCAGGGCCTGCAAGACAGAGCTCTTCCGCCAGGCTTTCGAATAGGAGCAGCCACCACCACCATTAATGCACCACCAACGCATGAGTTTACCATCCACGCCCTATATATGGACATCATGATGTGGGGCATGTATCATCAATGCCCCACAACCACTGCATTATGGGCGAGAACGGGACGTCTAGGGGGCGGCCATCCTTTTTTAGAAATTGTAAATTGGAATTTAGCTGAGAGGAGCACTAATATTGTTTTAATGCTGGTGTATTTTAAAATTTTGTACTGTTTTCTATTTTATTTGGCGATGTGCCCAGTTAGCCGCCCTGAGCCTCCGGGGAGGGCGGGATAAAAATGTGAATAATAAATAAATAAATAATACCTCCTCTATCAAAATATGGCCCCATTTTCACAGTTGCCAGATATCTTAGCCAGAACTTGATACTTCCATCTTGGATAATGATGCACTTGTATGTTGTTGCACAGAGCACGTTTGAATACTGCCACTGAAGTCTGTAATATATGTATCATCATATGCTGACATCTCCCATCCATCTTTATCCATGTTGGCAACTGCTAGAGATCATTTCTCAGCCAAAACTGGCTGGTCAAGAGTTGTGAGGATCCAGGATAGCGATGGGCAGGCTGGGGAGTTTGGTAACCCAGCCTTAGTCTATAGTTAATAAAAAGTGTTCCAGTTTTGTTTGTAGATTGTTGATCACTGCGCAAATGGGCATGTGGTTATTATTTAGGATAATAGTTCTTGGTTGTTAACTTCTCTTCATGATGAAGGCAATGAAACACCTTTCTTCCTCTCTCATTCTAGGGTGTGGCAGTGAATTGATGGAACTGAATGGGCCCCGAACTGTTTTTGTGTTGTATCCATTTCCTGGGCTCACTTTGGCCATATTAAAAGCCCCTTAGATTTTAGAATGCCTTAGTAGTTACTCATAAGGAGAGAACAGGAACCTGCCGCATTCTGCTGTTGACCCATAAGAAATGTCTTTTGCCTGGATTTGTGATGACCCTCTTCCACAGAGCAGAAGCCAGGGATTTGCCACAAGTGCTTTTCACCATATTTTTGCGAGGTGAGAAAGGACTTGCATGATTTCCCTGCATATTATAAATGCAGCAAAATTTTTCATTTGTGGTTTTAGGAGACAGATGTGTTTTTGTTTTGCTTTGAGGTGAGGTTTTTAAATATCTCCGTACTAAACAATACGTTCTTAACTGTACTCCATAGGGACTGAATGGTAGAGCAAGACTGGGGTGGTTTATTCATCGCGGAAAACCAAGGCACTTTAAAGTTAGAAGAACTCTTCTGTTTAGAAGCTTCAAGCAATGAAGGGTTGAGATGTGTAAGTGACTTATGCATAGTATTTTATAGTTATTTCACTACATTATAGGGTGTAAAACTCTGTAAGTAGAGCTCTGGAGCCATACAAAAGTTTTGGAAATGGTTTTGCTGGAACCATGCAGCCGGGTCCCCGTGCCCACATTTTCTTTGGATTTGAACTATGAAGCTGTATGGCAGGAAAAATAAGTGTTTGAAACTGAGGGGATTCCCAGAGCCATTCAGTATATGTGAAGGCCGTCTCTTTTAATAAAACTCACTGAGTGAGGGAAGCCTTTGGGCTTGCCTGAAGTCTCCATTACCCTTAAATTTAGTATCCCTAAATGAAACCATATTCTCTTGTGCTAGAGGGGGATTTGTCTGGAATAACTATACATTAAAAAATTATATTTCAGCATACCAGGACCTGACCATATAGGAAAGGTTAGCACGCTATACTGTTAATGGCTGAATCTTTAATAGTTTGTTAATCTTAATTATTTCTCTTGCTGTTTTATTAGGGTTGCCAAGTAGCACCTACCTTGCCGGCGGGGGACTCCCGTGCGGATTCCGGCGCGCGCGCCACATGCACATCACAGGAAGTGACGTCATGACGCCGGGCACGCTGGGGGCGGGGCCACGACCATACAAGGGAAAACCATAGAGTTTTCCCTTGTATGGCCATGACCCCGCCCCCAGCGTGCCCAGCGTCATAACGTCACTTCCCTGTGACGTGCACGCTGGGGCAGTGTTCCCCCCGGGGCCCGATTCCCCGGCGTCGGGGAATGGGCCTCTGGGGCGGGGTTTTTTCCGCCCCCCGGGGGGACTTGGCAGCCCTATGTTTTATGTAAGACACCTCGAGCATGTTCTCTGGAGAGGCAGCATACACATTTTCTGAATAAAGAAAAGGCAACAGTAAAGGAGAGAGTCATACTAAATTATGATGTTCTTATAGTTTTCAGTTGGGAGTGCACATTTAGATCATTTATTAGAACATATATTCATTTTGCCCTTGGTATCTTCCAGAAGAAACCCTCTAGTGTGACTGAAGCTGTGTGCCTTGCTATTTTATGTAGGACATGGGAGATGCATATAAATTTGTCCCGACTCTTCCTCCTAATTTGTTTGAATGAAAATTATGGAGGAAGTTGATGTTTTGATTCACCATACCATCGTGAATATCTCTTCAAAGTTATGAAGTGGGTTGGGTTCAAGCAATAACCAATCTCTGTTCACACAGGCAATTGAAATCCCTCTTGCTGGTATCCTGCCTAGAGTCTCTGTGTGTTTGGGAAGGGGTGCAATTTGTCAGTTCCCCCCCTTCTGTGGCACCTCAAAATGTCTCCCAAAAAGCTGCTTCTGGGGATAGGACAACCCCAAGAATAGCTGGGGTCAGAGGTCTCCAACAAGAGGGGAGATCTGATGAATACACACACCTGGTGAAATACTAGGTGGGATCCAGGTCTCTATATTTTGTCTGTCAAGGAATTTGAAACAGTGCATATTGGGATTAAAAGCTATTTCTTAATGTGTAAAAGATTTATTGATAAGAAAATACTGGGACTCTGGATGAATGAGGTTAAAGCAGAGACAATCGTGTGTAAAGGCTGGTGAGTGCTTTATTATGTGTTAGAATTGCTTTATTATCCACTTGAGTATGCTTACTAGTATGTGGAGGAAGTTCTGAAGAAAACTGTATATAACTGATGTTTAGGAAGAATTCTGATAATTTAAAACGGGGTACTGAATTATATCAGGAGGAACAGAGCCAGTACATGAACATAGTAACTCTGGTGAAATGCATAAGTGTTTTTTTTCTTTTGAAAGCCTTGAATTCCCAAAAGCTTTGCTTTCCTGATAATCACTTGAGAAGAAATTATCATTAATCAGGCAGCATTTGTTTAAAAAAATTACAGATTTGTGGGATAGTTCAGCTGTGCTCAGCTTGCTCAAACTGTAAAAGTTAAAGCAATAGTGTGCTTTTGGCTTCTTCAAGAGAGCATTTCGTTTATTTGTTTTTAAGGACATTTTTCTCCACAATAAATCCTGCGGTCCAATAGAGTTCTTTAGCCACTATCTTTCCTGTTCTGATAGCAATAGATTTGAAATCTTCGTCCTGTTATAGAAAGGGAGGATGTGGACCACTTGGGTTATTCTTTTACTGTCCATGGCAGTTGTGGTTTCAGTAATATCTCTGTATTTTTCTGTTTGGGTGGGTGCTACTGTGCTACTGTGGGAAATTGGATGCTGGTTAGATGGGCCATTGGTTTGATCCAGCAGGGCTTCTCTCACAAGCATGCCTGGTTCACAGCACGTCTTGAATCGACCTGTATCAAGATTATTACATTCATTAATCATGATTAAAATATAATTGCTAATGTGCTAGTCATGTCCACTTTTATCCTGTCTGCTGACTGTATTTTCTAGCTCGTGGATAAACTTGCTTTCTTGCTCGTGGATAAACTTGCTTTCTTGCTCGTGGATAAACTTGCTTGTGGATAAACGAAAGGATTTAATTTCACACTGGCATAAAATTAGGCACTAAATAGTGAGGAAATCAATTATTATTACTTAAAATATTTGTATTTTTGTGATTTCCTAGAAATAGTTCTTGGAACTATCCTGTGTGTGATTTATGTTGTCCTCCCTTACCCCCAGCATAGTTAGTCCCATGTGAAATTCAGGAGTAACTGTAAATCGCTCAGAGCCGGCAGCTCTGCATGGATTGAGCGATCAATAAATGGAAAGATTATTATTATTATTATTACTGTTACAACATTCTCATTTTATGGGTCACAAAGTTGCCAATGGCTTTGTGTGGGCATATCCCTATTTTGGCTGTTGCTAGGTTGCCTTTACTTACCTTCCTTTTGCTGTATGTGTCATAAAGTTAAAAGCCCACAACTACAGTGCCTCTTCCAGTCTCTGGGAAATGCCTATTGGTTCCATGTTCTACCCTTGTATTATACATGTTTTGGTTTTTCCTTCTTTGGCTTACAGAAGTATTTCACATCATTTGAATCCTCATTTCAAAGTAAATGGGCTACTGTTGCTAAATTAGATAGGAAGTCATGTAACCATGTCAAGGATTTTTGCATTACATCTGATGTGAGAAATCCCTTGGGCAGTTTCATATGCATTCAACAGAAAGGGTCAAAGTCCCCTTATCCCAAGTTATATGCTAAGTAGTACAGGACAGGTCAACAGAACAGGATCTTTGGACTCTTATGTGCCTTAAAATCTTGAGACTATCAGTATCAGCAGTCTTCCTGAGAACACTTCCCACAGTGCTAGAAATGGGTTCATGAAAATGAAATTCCCCTAAGTAAAAAATGCAAAACAAATGCAGAGAAACTATTTGATGATAATTTCTGCATATTACAGACCTTTTTGCTATATTATCTAGAGTTAGGAAAGAACTTTGGTCAGATTAATATATGCTATCTTCCTCTAATACTCTTGTCTCTCTTAACCATGTGTATGTTGTTCATTAAGAGGAATATAAATTAATATCTAGTTCTGTGACTGTCCCCTGTAGTTACAATAAGAGAGGTATGGCAGGCTTCTCGGCTGTGAGCCAGTATTCTGCATAAATGCTCTTGAAGTAAATAGCATCTTAATTGAATGTAAACTTGAAATTGGATTCACTGTGTGCTCACAGTGCAATTCTAGATTTGGCCTCAGTGCTGATATTGCCCATCCTGTACCTAGGGTGAATTAAAGGGTGATAGTCAGGGGTCATTTTGTAGAAAAAGAAGTGCATAAGCTCATTAGCATAACTCATTAGGACAGGGCTATTTTGGGGCAGGAACGCACAGTTACGGAGTTCCGGCTGGCTCCTGAGTTGGCCACACGCAGCAGGAACTCATTAGCATAATAGGCCACACTCAACAGCAGAAACTCATTAGGATTGGCTACAGTAGGCGTGTGTGGCCCAACATGCAAAGGAGTCCCTGCTACAAAAAAAGGCCCTAGGTTTTGACAACAAACAAGGTAAACAGAATAAGAAGCAAAAGGTGGGTGTGGCTGGATGACCACACTTCTGGCAATAGGGGGCTGCGGCCTAATATGCTAATGAGCTGTGGTGTCAGGGTGTGGCCTATTATGCTAATGAGTTCCTGCTGGGCTTTTTCTACAAAAAAGCCTTGCATTAGGATAGCTTATTTGCATATGCCACACCCCTTGACATCCCTGGAAGTGTGTCAGAAGGCAACACCCACTGCAACTTACCTGGCTGTTTCTTGCTCGTCATGGCCCGGGGCTGCTGGGAGCAGGGGGCGGGGCTTGTTGCATGTGCCCACCCCCTGGGCTTTTACTGCCGGAGCTCCGCTCCTGTGCACTCCTGCAGGAAATGACTCCTAGTGATAGTCTACATTGACCCTTCATAGAATCAAATGTTGGAGTCCTTATTCTTAAGTGTATTGATTTCCATTGAAGTGTGCATGTGACAGGTGCTCCAGTTATAACCAAGTGCACAAGTCAGTCCCATGGCTGCAAAAGTGTCAGATATTTGAAGCTTGGTGTGGGGGGTGTTGTAAGAACTGTAGATCAAGCCCTTCTAAAGCAAGTACCTTACAATAATGAGAGGTTCTAGAAAATTAGGTCACTTCATTTAATTGACTAACAGCTTTTTGTATTATAATTAACCAGCTTTCAAGTGCCAATATACAAACTGGTTGTATTTGATGTGACTGTTTACTTGTGTTTAAAGCTTTTCTGCAGCTGGAAAAAAAGGAACAACAGAAGCTGGTCTTGGATCAGCCTTCTATAGGATCGAGAAAAAACTACTCTTTCACAAATGAGGAAGTACGGGAAATCGATCAGGAAAACCAAAGGCTCTTAAAAGAATTAGCAAAACATTCTGGAAAGCCCAGGAGCAAAAGTGCCTCTCTGAAGAAACCTTCAGGCCCAGCACCTAAGCTGTACCACAGTGCCATCAACAGGCAAAAGGAACAGCAAAGGATTGACAGAGAGAATCTGGTCAGTTGAGTTACTTTCCTTAATAAGCCGTGTTTTGTATCAAATGTATAGAGAGTGAAGTCCTTACAAGTCAGTAAGGAACACTGGGGGGGGGATCATCTTCTAAATGCCAGTTTGGTGTAGTGGTTAAGTGTGTGGCAAGAGAGCCAGTTTGATGTAGTGGTTAAGTGCGTGGACTCTAATCTGGGAGAGCCAGGTTTGATTCCCCACTCCTCCACTTGCACCTGGCTGGATGACCTTGGGCAAGCTGTAGTTCTGATAAGAGCTGTTCTTGAAAAAGAGCAGTTTCTGTCAGAGCTCTCTCAGCCCCACCTACCTCACAGGGTGTCTGTTGTGGGGAGGGGAAGGGAAAGGAGTTTGTAAATCGCTCTGAGACACCTTTGGGTAGTGAAGGGCGGGGTATAAATCCAATCTCCTCCTCCTCCTCCTCCTCCTCCTCCTCCTCCTCTTCTTCTTCATAATTATTTCTTGCATTAAAAAAACTGGATGAAGTTGATGACATTAACAAAAGTGATAATCTCTTTTGAACCATCAAATATGTTCTTGTTAATATGTGCTCTGACCAGTGTTCTCTCTAAGCTGAGTTAGTGTGAGCTAGCTCACAGTTTTGTAGCCTCTGGCTCACACATTGTTGTCTTAGCTCAGGAAGGAGGGCTCCAGAGCAAACCAATTTATGCAGTAGCCAAATGGCTTGCTCACAACTTTGATGCCAGTGGCTCACAAAGGAGAATTTCTGCTCACAAGACTCCACAGCTTAGAGGGAGCATTGGCTCTGACCACAGTGCTAGGCTGTGGCATGCTCTGTGCTAGGCTGTGGCATGCCTTCATTTGTCCCTGAGACTTCTTGTATAAGAAATGGATGGATACCAGATCTTCACTGTAGAGTGCTTGAGTATCTGTTGTGTGTGAGCACACATAATATAATGATACAGATATAGGAGCACATAATTTGGGAAGGTGTTCTGACACCTTTCTAGGAAACAAGCAGCAGCAATTTATAACAGTACTAAGGCAAAACATATTAATATGTCAGTAAAATTTAAAAATGTCACCTGAAATGCCGAAAGAAATGGAAATAACTGAGGCAGTAGCTAGCACTCAGTTTCATTATCCGTATCTCTGCTTGTTCCCTTACCATTGAACTGTTGTAGTAACCATAGTAACTCATCTTGAGGCAAATGGAAATGCAGTTTCCATGTAACTGGTCTTTACCTCAAGCCAGTCAAATACAAAAACAATATGTTTCTGCATGGTACTTAAAATAAGCTGAAAAAATACTTTAATTCGTGATTGGACAACAATTTATGTAAGAACTTCAATTACTGCTAAGTGTTTATGAATATCATCTTTGTAATAAATTATATAATGATGCATAGAATAAATTAGTCAGATTTGGGTTCTTGTTGGTGCTGAATTGCTAGTTTCCAGTCTTAGTAGTCGGGATTTTATAAAGCTTTCTTAACTAAGAAACCCCAGTTTTTCATCTAACATTAATCAAAGGAGGGGGGAACATCTTTGCATCCTTTTAGTTTGGATTTTCTGTATCTTCTTCAACTCTGCTGTATAATCTCAAGACAGAACAACTACAATTTTGTAAAGTCTGCTGAATCCACATTCACCATGCTATGATTTGATAACATTGATATGATCATTTTTATTTTTGATCCCTTTTCTAACAAACCTCCTTTGCTTTGTTCAGTGTAGCAGCCCCAAAAAATCGCTGCTTTTTTCTTCAGTGAATTCTCTATTGTGAGGCTAGTCTTGGTTTTAGGACACTTTCTTCCCCAGCGAAGAATTCCCCCACTCTGTTTCATTTGCCAACACACCAACATCTTCATGGGTATACATTGCAGAATATTTTGCATTCAGGCCAGGGGGAAAAAGGTTGTCTATCCCTGGTAAGCAGTTTTACATATTAAAAATGACATTTTGAATTATGTCCAGAAGTTAATCTGTAGCAGAGTAATTGCTGTAGGCATCACTGGAGGTGAGCTAAGACATTCCATAACAGCAAAAGCTTCCACTTTGGTTTTAGACTAATCTAAAAGGTACTGACTATAAAATCTGTGCAATATAATCTTTTAATGGCTGCTCATCTGTGTCTACCTTGAATGGATGTACCTACCCTTGCTTGCTTTGTTGGACAGTGGTGTCTGTCTTGTAGATAGATGTGTGAAACCTCAGGGCAGCCGTGCAGTTAGCCACTTTGACTAGTGAAGTGGTAGCTGCAGCATAAGGCTCTGTGCTAGGGATGTGCATTCGGTTAGTCTGGACCAAATGCACCCCCAAAAATGGCCCATTCGGGCCCCTTTCGGGCTTCTGTGGGCCAAATCAGATTCTCTGATCTGAATCGGCTTGCCACCGAATTGCTCCCAAATTTTGGCGGCAATTCGGCCCCATTATATTCTATGGGCCATTGAAGTCAATGGAGAAAACATAGGGTATATTCTGGGGGCTGGAGGGGAGGGGGTACTCGCAGGGTAGCTGCTGGAGCCTCTCCCCAAGTTACCTACCAAGTGTCTAGAACATTGGACCAGGGGATCCAATTCTACGGGCCCCCAAACAGGTTGACCCCACCCCCTCCATTGTTCTCTATGGTGAGAAAAAAGTTTTTTCCAACCATAGAGAACAATGGCGAGGATGGGGGCAACCTGTTTGGGGGCCTGTAGAATTGGACCCCCTGGTTCAATGTTCTTGAAACCTGGTGGGTATCTTGGGGAGAGGCTGCAGCAGCTACCCTGCGAGTTTGGAGCCTCTCCCTCAAACCCCCTCCCCTCCAGCCCCCAGCATATACCCTATGTTTTCTCCATTGACTTCAATGGCCTATAGGATATAGTGGGGCTGAAATTGACATTTGGCTGGCCCAAAGACTCACCAATGGGCTGGTACTGCTGAAACTGACACGCGGGAGTCTTTCTGCCTGCCAAAATTGATTCTGCCCAATTCAGCGGAATCTGAATTGGGCCGAATTATTATTTTTTGCACACCCCTACTCTGTGCATTTGCTCTTTTTAGCTAAATGATTGAAAGTGAGCGGGAACAAAGTTTTGATGTGGCAGAAGCTGTGGTTCAGTGGCAGAGCACCTGCTTTGCATGCAGCAGGTCCCAGGATCCCCATTGAAGAGATTTTAGGCACAGGTGATGGGAAAGACCCTTCTCTGCCTCACACCCTGCAGACCCACTGTCAGTAAAAGTAGATAACGCTGAGCTAGATGGACCAGATGGTCTTAATTTGGTACAGGGTAGTTTTATAGTTTGTTGGAAAGAAGGGGGGGAATTAGGATTCACTGAATAACTGTTTTTTGTTATGTGTATTGAAATGCATGAGGGAGTGGGAGGACAGAGGCTTGACAAGCAACACCTACATGAGTGTAACATTTCATGTTTTGAAGTGAGCTAAAAGTAGGCACTATTTGTAGTTGAAGCGCTTGCTTTGATTTTTGCTTACTCCAGGCATTTCCACTGGGTGATGAACAAACTGGCAAATGCACTTGATTTCAGCCACATGAGAGAGACGGCACTACAGCCACCAATGACTTGTCAGCTCACTCTCATGCACAGTATTACATTTCGTGATATGCACAACCTATCTTAGTCTGGAGCTGCGGTGGCTCAAGTGGTTAAGACGCTGAACTGCAGGCTGTGGAAGGTCGGTAGTTCAGCAGTTCGAGACCCGGGTGCCGCATGACGGAGTGAGCTCCCATCTCTACTTCCAGCTCCTGCCAACCTAGCAGTTCGAAAGCAAGAAATTGCAAGTAGATAAATAGGTACCACTTCGGTGGGAAGGTAACAGCGTTCCATGCGCCTTGGTGTTTAGTCATGCCGGCCACATTACCACGGAAACGTCTTCGGACAACGCTGGCTCTTCGGCTTTGAAACGGAGATGAGCACCACAACCCTAGAGTCGGACTCGACTGGCTTTCGAGCAAGGGAACCTTTACCTTTTATCTTAGTCCATGGTTTTCTTACTCTGTTCAGGCCATGCCCGCAGGCATTCCATGGTACAGCTTTTCATACAGTTTGCCACAAAATCTTCTTTTGAACAGCTGGATTTTTAGGAACCTTCAGAAAGGCTGTGGAATAAATGTCCTTGTAGGAAGGAGTGGGGTGGGTTATAATGACTGTACCGGGATTTCACAAACTTCTGACAATGACACACTTATTTCTGAATAAATGTTAAAATCACTCTTGGAGCCAAAGAAGTTTAGTTTAAGAATATATAAGAGTAAGAATTTCTTACCATCAGGTATTGTTTCACAGGAAGTCACTGCTCTGGGCTTGTCTCATTCAATTCAAGCAAAGATGCAACAGATTATTCCCTATGAAGCCAGGCTGTTCTGCTGCTACTTTACGCTGGTTTTGATTGGATTATAATTAAACACCCCCAGCATAGGCTGTTTGGAGGGAGGCAAGACCAACGCAATGACTCATGCAGAGAAGCAGCAGCCAGCCCCCGTCTGTTGTTATTTTGAACCCATGGGCACCTTTTCATTACTTTGTTTATTTTCTATACTAGATTAATAGATTGTCTCAGAACATACTTGAACACCTGTCAGATGTTTGGAATGACTGTGCTATTTGTTTCCTTTTAAAGAAAATCATCCCAATACACAGTACCTGGGTTTTTCCCCCTGCTAGTGCTTTCTATTACACAATTGTTAACTGCCTCTGTTTTTGTAGCAGAAGCAATCAATTCTGTACAGCAATTGCTATATCAGACGTCAAGGGCACAGAGATGACCCTTCGATGGATGAAATGACACACACCCCACGGGTAGCTTTTCTCACAACTGGCTGTGACTTATCAGCATTTGTTCCCCACCTCCATCTCATACGGTTTTGTGAGAACAGACTGTGTTATTAAGCAGTCAGTTCCAAGATAATTATTGAAAAGAAAACATTGGCTATTTTTACTCTTTTCTCCTTGTTTAATTAATGAATATATTTTCTGCTGCTGTATTAGCTCTGAGTTGTGGGGGGTTTTTTTGCAGCTGATGGCTTGTTAACGATTTTACTCATTTTCCCCCCAGAGGTGGGGGGGGGGGGACTTTCCTGATTTAAAAGCACAGTGTTCTTTTATAAGTGAAAGTGAAATCTCAATGATCACAGTACTAATAATTTTATATATTAGTGGTTAAGACGCTGAACTGCAGGCTGTGGAAGGTCAGTAGTTCAGCAGTTCGAGACCCGAGTGTGCCGCCTGACGGAGTGAGCTCCCGTCTCTAGTTCCAGCTCCTGCCAACCTAGCAGTTCGAAAGCAAGAAATTGCAAGTAGATAAATAGGTAACAGCGTTCCATGCGCCTTGGAGTTTAGTCATGCTGGCCACATGACCTCGGAAATGTCTTCGGACAGTGCTGGCTCTTCGGCTTTAAAACGGAGATGAGCACCGCAACCCTAGAGTCGGATTCGACTGGCTTTCGAGCAAGGGAACCTTTAAACAGTGCTTTTCTACTTACCCTATTTTTAAGTGATTCTGCCTATAATCCTAAGGAGCTGGGAATATGTCGCATGGAATAACATGGGACTTATTTCTGAGTGTGGAGTTGCTTAGGACTGTTCCTCCTGAAGATTAGTGAAGACAAATAAGCTTTAAATAAACAATGCAAAAGTTGCCATTTGGTTTTTGGTAACCAAAACATTATTTAATTCAAATCAAGGCTTTTTTGAAGAGACTTGAAGCAGTGAAGCCAACGGTTGGGATGAAGCGCTCAGAGCAGCTGATGGACTACCAGCGCCAGATGAGCTATCTGAATGCTGCCCCTTCAGCCCCAAGGCGAGGGAAATCTGCTTTAAGCCACCACAGCCCTTCTAGTAAGTAGCTCCAGTAGTTTGTTAAGTTATAGAGTAGCAAAGCTTGAACTCTACAAGTATCAATACATAATGCTTTCTCCTACAGCAAGTTCCCCTTCCTTAGTCCAAATATTCCCACAGTTCTGCAAGTTATTCCCACCTATTTTAGCTTGCTCCAGCTGTTTGTAAAGTGTTGACCTTTATTGCCAGATAAACTTGCTCTCAGGTGCTCTGTTAACAGTTGCTCTGTTAAACATAAAAGAAGATGATTAACTTTCTCTCCCCCCCCCCCTAAAGGTTTTATAGCAAACCTGAGCTGTGGCTTATGTTTGTCCCAATTGTCATCTTTTTTGGTTACTTGTTACCTCAGTCAATTTGGAGAAGAAAGAGATGTATAAATATCCTACTTGGGGTGTCTTGATTTACATGTGTATAAAGTCTTAGTGGTGTTATGGGGGAACACGCTTAATGCATTTTACTCATTTTATAGTTCAGATTATAAAATGTGGAGTATCTTGTGTGGCTTTTGCTTCATTGCCTTTTTAAAATGCAGACTTCTCACACCTTGATGATGTTGTCCTTCTTGTGTGTGCCCTTCCTGACAGGAGGTGCCTCACGTGCATCCAGTCACAGCGCATCCAGTACGGCAAGCCGAAGGAGTGAAAGACCAGTGTTTGACTCCTCCAGGGGAGGCCTGCAGCGACTGAACTCTGCTAACGTTCAAGCTCAAGCGGCATGGCTATAAATTACTGGCACTCCATCGCTAGATCTCTCATTCCAGTGTTTCTGCAAATTGCTGTAATTCTTGCAAGAGTATTGTCATAGTCATTGTTTGGTGGTTAAAAGTACACTGTAAAGTGATAATAAATGCAAATGGATACTGAACTGAGTTTTGGGCAGGCAAAATCTCTGTTGGATGGTATCTTCCCAATCTGTAGTTCCTGTAACAGAATACATTTATTTGTACAGCAGAACTGTCAGATAAATACTGTAAATATTTGTCATAAAATCTTTAATGAAGTTTAGGTTTTGAAAAGTGGAGGAGCTGAATAGCTGCAGTTCTGGACTTGGAGGTGTTTTAAAAGTAATCTTTTCACTTCAAAGTTACAATAAAATTTTTGTTTCATTTTGATTTCTTATGTTGTAGCTGATATTTTTAATGTAACGTGTTATTCTGTTCCTGAGATTTATATCACAGGTGTCAAATATGGTATTTCACAAAGTTTGATGGAAACAGAGGAGATAACATGTGCTATTCAAATAATCTCTGTTATTTAAGTGTGAATGGTGGTTTATGGGTAGAAGATGTAGAGCATGATCTGAGTCCTTTCAGCAGACCTTTTGCATGCTTCTTCAGATTTGTATTCCAAGAAGTAATTTTGATTTTCTATCAGCTCTCCTTGTTTAATATTTAATCATTGCAGTATTGCCACTGCACTGGGTTTTATCAGTGGTCTGCTATAATAATTGAACAATTCAGTGTTCAGTAAAGAAGTTTTCCCTTTTGTGGATTAAATTATCATCTTTAATAATACTTTAGTGTCTGGTGAATAAACATTTAAACAATGATGTGGAAAAGTATGGTCTTCCTGAAATGAAGCTCTTTGTTGACTTGTATCACAACCTGTGGACAGCTCTGCCAGTCTAATGTGTTTGCATAGTTATGCTGATTGAATCATTCTTTAAAAATTGTCTCTTGAATGAAACACAAGCAGCAATTTTACGGATGCACTTTTTAACTGTAAGCACTTTTTTTAAAACTTCCTTTTATTTGATAAATTTGTTAATTCCTTAATAACAACACAGTGTGTGCTAAGATAACCTTATCTTCGAGTCCTGCTTGATTGTTTATGGGCAACATGAATTTTGTATGTGATTTCTTTTTAAAGCTTTAAGTAAAATGTTTAATTGAATTATATCTTTACTCAGCACTGAGCTGCTTTTCTGTGAGTAATTTATCCAAGTATCCATAAACAAAATGAGATATATTTGCAGGGTCATATTTAATTAACTTTGTAATACAGTTTGAGTCCTTTCTGCTTCTAATTAAATTTTCTTTCTATGGGCTACTTGCTCCATGCAGTTTCTATCGATTTCCCCATTATCCCTTGATGTAGTAAACATTGAACTGAATGAATGCTAATTCTGGACTTGGGGTGTCTTGATTTACATGTGTATAAAGTCTTAGTGGTGTTATGGGGGAACATGCTTAATGCATTTTACTCATTTTATAGTTCAGATGTATTGTTTGTTTGGACTATAGTCTTGTGCATCCCAGAGGCTGAATATCACTTACCATATTGCATAGTAGCAAAAAAATATTTTACCAGTGTGTACATCCAGCAAGGAGTTGTAGCCAGTTCTGCTATTTGATGCACGTGTGACTATAATTTTTGGTATGCATGCAGTGTGGTTTCCCCCCCCCCCCGCAGTGTGTATGCATGAAACGGTTAGGCATACACATTAAAATATAGGGTCGGATCCGGACTATATTTTCCATAAATGGAAGGTACTTCCATAGTTGAAATGGATATTTTCTGTCTATTGCTGCATCTTGCTGATCTCCCCAAAATTATGCTTTGGGGGGATAGGAGTCCCTTTTGGAGAGTTAATTGGGCCAGCACTGGAACTTGAGGTTACAATGCAGCGGTTGGAAGTTCTTCTTGGAAACTCAGTTCTGAGGTTTTGTACGATCCTCATTCAGATAAGGACCATGGTGTATGTGGAGGAGAAGCTTTCTCATGTGCAGCCCTCTCCTCGAGCTGATAACCCCCGACATACACCTTGAGCTTTTTTTTCGGATAGAGAAGAATGGTGCAGCAGGGAAAGTTGAAGCCCCTCCTCCTGCTTTGTGTCAATTTGGTTGATCCTAATAAAAGGTATTACACAGATTTTGTTCCTGTTTTTTAATTTTGCACTAACCAATATAGCTGTTTCAAAGTTTTGGGGGGGTTTTTTGCATACTTACAGACATAGAGTATTAAAGGGCAAGATTATGTAGAACTATATCCAATTGATTAAAATTCCCAAGTTCCTTCTATATTAATACCAGGTGAAATCCTAAGACACTTTCCTAGGAGTAAGCCACATTGAATAAATGTGAGTAGGATTCATAAGAAGACCTGCATGGGATGGTACTGTAATTCATCTTTATGTTCAGGTCTCTTAAAACTGCGGCTTCCGCTTGGTACATTTCTGTGCTAGCTCTCTGTACTGTACAAATCGCCTGCACTGATAAGAGTGGAGAAGATAAATCTGGTAGCCATAGTTCCCAAAGCAAAGCTACTACCTTGCTAAATTTATCATATTTGGAAGCCAGTGAATGGAATTGTTATTTCATAGATGTTGACACGTATCTCCGCTAGTAACGAACAGAGCAAACCTGTGCTGCTGCTAGTCACCTCCCTAATAGGATAGTTACACAGTAGTGGAATGGGGAAAAGGTGCCCCAACCATGTGGCCACCTGCAAGGGCCCCCCCCCCCGGAGGCGCAGCAGAAGGATGGGAAAGAGGCCCTGAAGGACTCAGACAGGCCCCCCAGCAGCCGCTCCATCCATTGCTCCCTGGAAAAGGCTTCCCACCACTTGCAACGCTCTTCAGCCACTCCCACTCAATTGCCACCCACACGGAGGAAAGGGTGGGTGGGATGAGCTGTGCCAGACAAGGGTCCCGTGCCCGGGGATCCAGAATCCTCTCTGAGCCACCAGCAGCCATGACACCTGGCCCAGGGGTGGCTGCTCCACCACTGCCCCCTCTGTCTGCCAGGGCAGAGCCGCTGCCATCCAAAGACATCAAGTCCTCCCTCTGTGTCCTCCTCCCCAGGGACTGGGGAGCCAGTGTTCCCTCTAAGCAGAGTTAGTGTGAGCTAGCTCACAGTTTTTTAGCCTTCAGCTCACAGATTTTCATCTCAGCTCAGGAAGGATGGCTCCAGAGCAAAATAATTTTTGCAGTAGCCAAATGCAGACAACTTTAATGTCAGTAGCCCACAAAGTTGAATTTTTGCTCCCAAGACTCCACAGTTTAGAGGGAGCATTGCTGGGGACCCTATGATGCCCAGCATACATAGGACCACAGAAGCTGTAGTTGGTCCACAGCGTCAGCAACATAGGCTGGTGATGCTTGCCACCTGTTGCAGGGGTTTGGCCGGGTGTGTGTTGCCACCTAGTCCATGGCCATCACAGTGGCTCCTGTTCCCTGGCAGCTGCCTCAGTCGGGCCCCAACACACCTAACTGCCTGGTGTGTGGCATCCATGTTTGTCTGGGGCCCCAATGCTCACCCCCATGGCTGCCGGGTTCGATGGAGAGACACCGTGTCCAGTGCAGCTCAGTGCCACCATGGTAGGCCCAAAGGAGGTGTGTGGGTAGGGGACTGGGAGCATTGCTTAGCTGTTCATATGCGGCTGCCCCTTGGGGTTCCTTATCCACAGACCTCTATCTGAACCTTGGCATCTAAGGTCTGATTTAAACGATATTTCAGCAGCATGGGGCTTCTTTACATTTTGGTTGCTCCCACATCACTGCAATAAAGCACAAAACCTCTGCTCAAATTAAATGGTTGGATAGCAAAACAGAACCACTCTAGCTTCCGAAACCAGGTCAGTGGGGGATTTAGATGTGACTTTATCAAACTGGGAACAACCAAGACAGCAGCAGTTCTTACACTGATAAAACATCTGTTGTAGTTGGGCATAATAGCAGGGGGATAGCTGAAGCTCCCTTTTTGTAGACATAAATGTAGCAGATTTATGTGTGGTGGTAAGTTGGAAGTTTACTCACAATGCTCACAAGGTGGCATTGAAGAGAATCGTCTCCACAATGGTGCTGGATGGACACCTCTTCTTGTTAAGTCCAAGATGGACCTGAGGAAAGAAGACATTCCCAGGAGGGTGGTGGTGGTGAACTCAACAGATTGTTAGGAAGTGAAAACTTTGTGCACAAATACTCCATGCTCCTCCATGATTTTGCCTCGTGCTTGTACCGTGCAGTTCCCCAAATGCCCATACTGGACCTCTAGATGCTTTGTGTCTGGTAAGTCTTCCAAAGGAACAGGGACCATGGCTCCATGGTAGAGCATTTGCCTCACAGAAGGTCTTGGGTTCATTCCCTGGCAACTGCATTTCGAAGGATCAGGCAGAAACTCCTGTGGAAGTCTTCTGTCTGAGACCTTGGAGACTGTTCCCTCTAAGATGAGCTAGTGTGAGCTAGCTCACAGTTTTTTAGCCTCTGGCTCACACATTTTTGTCTTTGCTCAGGAAGGATGGCTCCAGAGCAAACTAATGTATGCTGTAGCCAGATCACTCGCTCACAACTTTAATGCCGGTAGCTCACAAAGTAGAATTTTTGCTCACTCCACAGCTTAGAGGGAGCATTGCACCAGCCAAAGCACACAAGGCTGATTGGGAATGTTTTTTAGGTTTGGGTATGATTCTCTCAGCTATTTATTGTTTCTTGGTTGTATTTAATAAAAAAAAATTCCATGCAGTTTAGCTTTTCATTTGGAGCAAGTCATTGCTCACCTTGCAGGGAGATAAAGCTACTGTTTTTGCCTTGCGTTGTCTGCACAGCAAGTTTCCTTTCTGTGAAATGCCATTTATTTAGTCAAAAATATATTCATTAATTTCCCTTTCTGTCACCTTCTGGGGCTTTGGTTTGCTGTTCGTTTTTGTAACTTCAGTTTTACTGCACCTCTGGCGTATATCTTCTGCTAATTAAAAGAACAGGCAGTTTTCTTGAACCGGGTTATTGGGGGTATTAGGAAAGCAGATACTGATTTTGTAGATAAAGGGGGAAGCAATGATGAAATGTATGCTTCTAGTAAGGGAGGGCTGCAGTGGCTCAAAGGTTAAGATGCTGAGCTGCAGACTGGAAGGTCTATAGTTCGGCAGTTTGAGACCCGAGTGCTGCGTTACGAAGTGAGCTCCTGTCTCTGGGCCCACTTCCTGCCAACCTAGCCATTTGAAAGCAAGAAATTGCAAGTAGATAAATAGGTACCACTTCGGTGGGAAGGTAACAGCGTTCCGTGCACCTTGACGTTTAGTCATGCCAGCCACGTGACCACGGAAACTACTTCGAACAGCACTGTCTTCGGCTTGGAAATGGAGATGAGCACCGCCCCCTAGAGTCGGATTCGACTAGCTTTCAAGCAAGGAAAACCTTTACCAAGATACCAAGGTAGTCTTCCTTTTTAAGGAAATAATAGCAATGGTAAAAATCTGCAGACTGTTGCAATTAAAAACTGTTTTCTCTGGAATAAAATAACTTCTACTTTGTGAGATTTCCACCCTTTTAGCTGATGGAGGTATCTTACAGAGCCAAACACGTATTTGCAGTCGTGCAAAGGTCACGAGCATTCAAACTGGTAATCTGGCTGTCTATGTAGCAAAATGATCAAAGATTTCCACTGTTAGAGGAACCCGATGGTCTTCTATCACAGCTTACTTACTTCTCTCACATTTAAACCATGCAAGATTACAAGATAGCTATGATAGTTCTTATAGAGGCTGCATCTGCATATCTCCACTGCACCCGAAGAAGTGAGCTCTGACTTGCAAAAGCTCATGCTAGAATAAATGCTATTAGTCTTTAAGGTGCCAATGGATTTCTATTTTACTTTGCATTGACATAAACAGTGGAATAAAGTGAGAAAGCTTTACCTGCCTCACAGGGCTGTTGTGAGGATAAAATGGAGGGGGTGGGATGATGTAAGCTGCTTTGCATCCTCACTGGAGAGAAGAGTATAAAGATCTAAAAAATTTTTTTTTGTAAAAAGCTTTTGTAGCAGGGACTAGACTTGGCATGAACCCCTCTTACAGATGTCCTTGGGTTTTTTCCCCTTCTGTACACGGGGAACTGGTGAAAAATTGTATGACCTACCTACAGTCTGAAGGGGTACGGGATCCTCTGTCTTCCTTGTGAGATTCAATCACCTAATTCTGCTGCATTCATTTACTAGCCCATGGTTACTGTTATCAGTAACAAAATATTAGTATCTAATGTGGTTATTTTAGTGAGGTCTAGCATCTTGTTAAGCTCTCTGGACTCCCAACTGACTTCAGTGGGAGAATGTGAATGTTTGCTTAACTCCTTCTAATTTAATGGGTCTTACAAGTGCTTTGGCCACCAAATGAGAAGGGAGCACTCACTGGAGAAGACCCTGATGCTGGGAAAGACTGAAGGTCAAAGAAGACGGGGACGGCAAAGGATGAGATGGTTAGACAGTGTCATTGATGCAACGAACATGAAATTGAGCAAACTTCAGAGGACAGCGGAAGACAGGAGGGCCTGGCGGGATCTTGTTCATGGGGTCACAAAGAGTCGGACTCGACTGTGCGACTGAACAACAACAAGTGCTTAACTTTAGGTGGATGGTGTCCAAGCATAACAGTGTATCACACTAAGCTGCATCTGTCTTTATTCCCCACCCCCCCTGGCAAGGGCTGGTGGGAAAATGACTTCATTCTTTATTAAAGTCCTTTTTTAAATTCAGAAGTTAAAAATGGTTGGTTGCCGCTTTTCTACATTCTTTCCCCACCCCTTTCTAATAATGCCCACAGTTCCTAATTAGCGAAGAGCTTTCTAATGTGACATTAGGGAAGGATCCCCAGAAACTAGGACAGCTGAAAAGCTGTGCATCAGCATAATAGCTCATAATTTGCTCACATCTTGTTTTAGACTAGAATGTGCTGTACATTGCTATTATTAAGCCTCAAGAGGCACTTAGTTTAGCAGAATGCTCTTATGCCTCCCCCCCCCATCAATGTGTGGCTCAGAATTCTTGAAACATCCTGTTTATTACAAACCTAGAAGAAAATGCATCAGAGTGATCTGTGTGGTGCAGTCAAGCTTCAAGATCAAACTTGAAGGACTTTAATCTGGAGGGCTGTGGTTAATGTTCAAAGCAATAAATGTTGATGATTCTGCAGGAACCAAAATATGTTTAATGGTCACAGTACGACCTTTAGACATTCCCAGAGCCTGAGTGAGCACTCTATTTGAATAGCAGTTTTCATGCTGCTTCTGAAGAATACCTCTGGATTTCAAAAGCTCTGTGTCATCATGCAACAATAGGGTTGCCAGATCCTACCTTCTTCTCAGCAGGGGGATCTTCTGCCACGTGTGAGTGATGACGTCACCCAGAAGTGACGTCATCACATTGCCGACATCACACAACAATGCTCTAGTTTTTGGGCAAAGCTCTATGTTTTGAGCCCAAATTTACCATAGAGTTTTGCCCCAAAACTAGAGCATTGCCATGTGATGTTGGTGGTGTGATTATGTCACTTTCGGGTGACGTCATCACGTCACTTTCCGGGGCATTTGCAGGCAGGGAGGGGCCTACAAAAGCGGGGGAACCCCCACCTGGACCAGGGGGCTGGCAATTCTATGCAAAAAGTGTAACCAGCCCCCCATAAAAGCTCTCCATGGATGTTAATAGTCCAGCTCCATAGAGTAAATCTACCGTAGGGTCCAGCTGCTCCAATTTGGTACATATCACATCCATAAGCTACTGAAAAGTTCCCAGGAGTTTAATAAATTCAGAGACCCCAAGCACTCAAAAAATCTTGCTGCCTACATTCCATTATTCCAGACTTAAGTCATCTCTGCATTGGATGCCATTAAACTTTCATTTTTAGCAGGATTTGAATTATAAGAGAGTCAAAGTCCCATTGTGGATAGCATAGCTGTTTATGTTGGAAAATCTGACTTCTGCATTTTGCTGCTCCAAAAAAGTAATTGAATTTGTGGACCATCTCTAGAACATAAGAAATGCCCTGATGGATCAGACCAGTCCATCTAGGCCAGCATCCTGTTGCACTGGAGGGCCAGCAGTCAGAGCACAGAGGCCAAGACCTCCCCCCCTGATGTTGTCTTCTAGTACTGGTAGGAAACAAAAAAGAACACCACTGGCAAAAAATAATAACGCACAAGCAAGTAAGCAAGTATATAATGATCAAATAAGCATAACAGCAAGTATAATATAAATCAAATAAACATAACAAGTATGATATAAATCAATAGGCCAAAGTGCAATAATAAATCATAATAGAAGCAAGTCACAGTCTTTCCATGTGTCTACTCCAGCATAGAAGCAATATCAAAGTCCAAATTGGAGTGCAATTCATCAAATTTTCTGAGCCATAAAAAGCCGCCGCGTAATCCGGATGCCTGTTGCCGCATTTCGATTAATTCTTATTCAAGCATGGCTGTAATGGAGAGCTTTTATGGGGGGCTGGTTACACTTTTTGCATAGAGTTGCCAGCCCCCTGGTCCAGGTGGGGGTATGCCAGCTTTTGAGACTGGGTCCCATTACAGCCATGCTTGAATAAGAATTAATCGAAATGCGGCAACAGGCATCTGGATTACGCGTCGGCTTTTTATGGCTCAGAAAATTTGATGAATTGCACTCCAATTTGGACTTTGATATTGCTTCTATGCTGGAGTAGACACATGGAAAGACTGTGACTTGCTTCTATTATGATTTATTATTGCACTTTGGCCTATTGATTTATATCATACTTGTTATGTTTATTTGATTTATATTATACTTGCTGTTATGCTTATTTGATCATTATATACTTGCTTACTTGCTTGTGTGTTATTCTTTTTTGTTTCCTGCATTGTACACTGGCTTCCCCCCCTCCTTTTTTGGCTTCTAGTACTGGTATTCAGATGTTTACATGGTGGCTCCCCTTACTAGCCATGCCTAATAGGCACTAATAGGCCTATCCTCCATGAATCTGCTTAATCCCCTTTTAAAACCATCTATGCACATGGCCATCACTACCTTCACTGGCAGAGAATTCCATAATTTAATTACTCATTGAGAAAATAAGGGCTTTTTTCTGTCACAAACTACCGCCCATCAACTTCATTGGGTGCTCTGAGTTCTAGTATTATGGGAAAGGGAGAAAAATCTCCCTTTGTCCACTTTCTCCACCCCCTGCATAATTTTATAAACCTTTATCATGTCCCCTCCCTAGCCTTCTTCTCTCTAAACTTAGAAATCCCAGACTCTCTGGCCTTTCCTCATAGCAAAAAGCGCTCCAACCTCTTGGATCATCTTGGTTGCCTTCTTCTATATTTTTTCCAGCTCTGCAATGTTCTTTTTGAGATACAGCAACAAGATCTGTACAAAGTATTCAAAATGAGGCAGCTTCATGGCTCTGTACAAGGGCATTACAATATTTGCCCATTTATTCCTAATCGCTTTCCTACTAATCCCCAGCATGGAATTTGCCCTTTTCACTGCTGTGAAATGGGCTGACATTTTCATTGAGCTATCTGCTTATAACCCCAAGATCTCTTTCAACATTGATTTCAGATAGTTCCAAAGCCATCAGCATGTTTCTAAAGTTGAGCTTTTTTGGCTGTTTTTGTTTAAATGTGAAATTTCTTCGTGTTCAAAATGCTACAGTCCTCTAAATTGCCTGTACAAAAAAAATATCATTATAGGAAGAAGGGGGGAAATTGGATTTTTGACTTAATATTTATTGAATTCACATTTTTAGTTTAGGTATGGTGCAACAAGCAGTCTTCAAGAAATGCACTTTAAAACATAGGAATATATTAATGAGATTTGTCAAATATATGTATATACACAGGGCACTTAAATTTTCCATACAAAATTTGTAATTGATCTAATGGGCAACCATTGCCTATCTTACAATGCATCAACCTGATTTCTGAACTGGATTTGACCTACAATAGCCATCTCCATTTCCCTAGGAAATATTTAGTTGCTGATTAAACCACATGAACATAAGTTACAAAACAGAGAATGACCCTACTGAGCCATTTGAATCTCTTAGGTGAATTTCTTGATCTCGTCATACAAGACTAATACAAAAGCACCCCCCATACCCCTCAACACGTTGGACCAGGCACCTTTGAAGAAAGCCCTGGCTCCTTCATCTTTTCCGATCTTCTTCCAGCAATCAATTGTGCCCTTGTACATAATGTCAGCTGTGGAAAACATTGTGAACAAGTAAGTCAGTTTGTATTCAAGAACCTTCTCTGTGAAAAATGCCAGTGCAAAATTATTCTCAGTCTCTCTAGCCTTCATATAAATCACGCTGCAGCCAAATGTCCCCCCCAGCCCCAAATGCAGATAAAGTCTTCAAGTGGGTCACCCCCATCTGCTAGTGATGGAAATTATTGTCCATGAATACTGGATTTGAAACAAACACCTAGAAAATCATGACCTTGCATTAATTGACAGTCGCCTGTCAAATGGCACCCTCTCCAAATCTGCTTCTTAAAAGGGAAGGCACTCAGTCTGTAAGTGTCTCAACTTCTCTTGACCTCTGAACATCTCAGCTAACAAATCAGTTGTTCCATTATTTTTTTAAAAAAGAGCTATCTCCTTACCTCCTTTCCTGCCAGACTGCATCATCATTCTACGCCGGACTGTGTCAAAGGGATAAGACACCAACCCTGCTACGGCAGTGACAGACTGGGCGATCATCCAACTCACAAAAATGTGCACATTCTTTGGATCAGGCAGCATACCTGAAAGCAATAGGTTTAGGGAGAAAGTTTTTTTGGGGGGAAAGGAAAAACAGTTCACAGAAGCACCTGGCCATTACTGTCTTGCTCAAAAGGTATCAGTGAGTTCACAGGAACTTGTATTACATGACTCCTGGAGCAGACCTCCTCTATTTCAGCTGCACCGGAGTTTTAGGGCAGAAGCTTTTACTCAGTTTTTTAGTCAGAGCCAGTTTGGTGTAGTGATTAGGAGCGCAGACTCTAATCTGGAAGAATTGGGCTTGATTCCCCACTCCTCCACATGCAGCTGCTGGTGTGACCTTGGGTCAGTCACAAGTTCTTTCAGAGCTGTTCTCTCAAGGGCAGTTCTCGAGAGAGCTCTCTCAGCCCCAGAGGAAGGGAAAGGAGATTATAAAAGACTCTGAGACTCCTTT
Source organism: Gekko japonicus (assembly GCF_001447785.1). Classification (NCBI taxonomy): domain Eukaryota; kingdom Metazoa; phylum Chordata; class Lepidosauria; order Squamata; family Gekkonidae; genus Gekko; species Gekko japonicus. The sequence continues at coordinate 240,353 of NW_015170912.1, read as the reverse complement.
GGGTAGTGAAGGGTGGGGTATAAGTCCAGTCTCTTCTTCTTCTTCTCTCCTTCACAAGGCAAAAGAGTGCATCGTTGACCATGATTTCCCAGTGCCTGGAATTTGTAGCTTTCACTAGAAAGTGGTCAGTTATATAGTCACCAGTGCCAGAAATTTTTAAACTCCAAATCCTCCCAAAGTTAAATGTCTACACTTCTTCAGACAAAAGCTGCCAAATCAAATACATTTTTATTCCACCCTTTCTCCAAGACTCTCAAGGCAGCTTCCAGTAGGCTGTTCCACTGTGTCCTCATGGACAGTCTGTGAAATCTGACTAATCAGAAACAATGACTGCCCCAAAGTCACCTAGCAAACTCCAGGGTAGACCAGAGATGCAAATTAAGGTCAAATCCAGCAATTACTGACTATTCTTGGAGGACTGCTGCTCCTTTGAGATCTTCAGGACTAACTGTGGCCATGAAGAAATGTGCTTGGCCAGAGAATTGTCAACCTCAGGCAGGATATCCTACCGAAGTCAGGCTGCCCATGTAATTTACACAGGAAGTTCCCACTGGGTGCCCCGCCCTGGAGTATAACTAGCAGGAGGAAGCAGAGCCAAGCTCTGCTACAGAAGCCACTTGGCTGAGACCTAACCAGCAGCACCGACAGTGGTGTAGGACCACCCTATGGCCTCTTCATGCATTGCCAATGCCGTGGTTATGCAGAAGGAAGCACTACATGAACTGACACCCATCTCTGGCACCACTGGCAAGATGAAGAAGAAGAGATTGGATTTATATCCCGCCCTTCACTACCCAAGGGAGTCTCAGAGCGGCTTACAAACTCCTTTACCTTCCCCTCCCCACAACAGACACCCTGTGAGGTAGATGGGGCTGAGAGAACTCTGACAGAAACTGCACTTTTTCAAGGACAGCTCTTATCAGAACTATGGCTTGCCCAAGGTCATCCAGCAGGTGCAAGTGGAGGAGCGGGGAATCAAACCCGGTTCTCCCAGATTAGAGTCCATGCACTTAACCACTATACCAAACTGGCTCTCTGAGCCAAGCGGCCCCACCCACACTGGCTTGAAGCACCACAGGAGGCTGGCTTGCTCCTGGGCTCCACCCCCCCTCCTACTGTACTTCCCATCTCAAAAGAAACCATGCCTATGTGATGGAGTACTATGGAAGGCACGGCATTTTCTGAAGGAAGCTGGGGAACTCACAGGAGGACAGAGCAAGATCAGGCTGGAATATCTGGGGCATTACAAGAATATCTCCTTTCCTACACCAGCAAATAAAAGTACTCCTCCTAATTATTCAGCTTCTGAGCCCCTTATGACTTAATTCTCAAGAGCTCCAAAGGTCACATGCTCCTATCAGGTTAGCAGGTTGCTATGTACTATGCAAAGGCCGCTCATGATATAAGTTCAGGTTGAATTCCTCAGAAGAAAGGTGATACTTAAAGGTTCTTCTCCTTCTCTATCCCCCCCCCAACCAAGAAAGGGGAAACAAACACTAGTCTCATCTCAAGTCTACAAAGTTATCAACCCATACAATGATGAAGGATCCAGTTTTTGAACCATGCTGAAATGTTTTACAATGTCTCCAGTATCAATGTCACTTGGGCAGGCTAATGTTGTATATTCATCTTTTATAATTGAGCTTAAGACCTTTGGTCATAGAAGCTAATAAATATAAGTAAGTAAGTAATGTCGCTTGGGCCAGTGCAGAGTCTACACTGCCTTTTGTTACGAGGGCTGTGGCTCAGTGGGAGAGTATCTGCTTTGCATGCAGAAGGCCCCAGGTTCAATACCTGTCATCTCCAGTCAAAAAAATCAAGTAGGGGGTGATAGGAGGAGACCTCCACCCGAGATCCTGGAGAGCTGCTACCAACCTGAGCAGACAATACTGAACCTGAGGGACCAGGTTTTATTATGGGGAAGGACTGTGGCTCAGTGGAAGAGCATCTGCTTGGCATGTAGAAGGTCCTAGGTTCAATCCCTGGTATCTCCAGTTGAAAGGACCAGGCAGGAGGTGATGTGAAAGACCTCAGCCTGAGACCTGGAGAGCTGCTGCCAGTCTGAGTAGACAACACTGACCCAGGTGGACCGATGGTCTGATTCAGTTTAAGGCAGCTTCAAGCAGCAGCTGGACAAACACTTGCCAGGGATGCTCTAGGCTGATCCTGCATTGATCAGGGGGTTGGACTAGATGGCCTGTATGACCCCTTCCAACTCTGTGGTTCTGTGTTCATCTGTTCTATCGAAGCCGCCCTTTCCTTACCCTTAGCCGTGTCATAGACGCCAAAATAAGCTGCTCTGTAGATAATGATGCCCTGGACCGAAACGTTGAATCCCTGGTAGAGACCCTTGAGGCCATCGGATTTGTAGATCTTGGCAAGGCAGTTGCCCAGCCCACTGAACTGCCTCTCATTCAGCCCTTTCCCGACGTCAGCCGCTAGCCTGGTCCTGGCGAAATCCAGAGGGTACACGAAGCAGAGAGAAGTGGCTCCGGCAGCACCCCCAGAGGCCAGGTTGCCTGCAAAGTAGCGCCAGAACTGCTTGTGCCTGTCCACGCCCCCGAGGAAGATCTGCTTGTACTTGTCCTTGAAGGCAAAGTTGAGGGCCTGGGTGGGGAAGTACCGGATGACATTGGCCAGGTTGCCTCTCCAGAAGGAAATGAGGCCCTGCTCCTTGGGAATCCTCACCACACAGTCAATGATTCCCTTGTACTGCATTTCGGCTGTGATCTGTTGGCTGGCATGCTGGACCTGTGGAAGGAAGAAGAGGGGGAGCAGAGAAAGAGAGGGGCAAGGGAGAAATGGAGTCATTAAGACTCATTGTCATCGTACCTCCGTAATCAACGGCAGCAAACCTCTGGATACCAGAGCTACGGGGAAACATCAGGGGAGGGCCTTGGCCTCTGTGCCCTGTTTGCTGGCCTTCTCCAGGGCAACTGGGGTGCCTGCTGTATGAAATAAGCTGCTGGACTAGTTCCCGAGGTCATTTCGGGGGGGATCGTGGGGGAACGCAGTTCCCCCGGGTGAGGTACAGGGGGCGGGGCACATGATGAAGCCCCACCCCCTGCTTCCAGCCCTCATTCAGCCAGGAGGAGGCAGGAGAAGAAGGAGGGTAAGTTGCTTCCTCCCCGCCTCTCCCCACCCCTGCCTGCCTGGGGCCAGGGAGGGCCTTCGCGGGGCTTCCTTGCACTCCCGCCGGCCTTGCAGGTCCACCGCCAGGCCCCTCATGGGGCTCGGCAGTGGAGCTGCAAGGCCAGCGGCGGTCCGTTGGTGGCGGGGTGTGTGGCCTTATGACACACTTCTGGTGATGTCAGGGGGTGTGGCATATGCGAATGAGTTATGCTAATGAGTTCTCCTAGCTCTTTTTCTACGAAACGACCCCTGGGTAGTTCTGATATTCTTACATACAACATCTCAGTGTTGGCTATTCCCACATTTGACATTAGGCTGCAGGAGGTAACCTGTCTTCTTATCCATGCCCAAAATTCAGTGCCATTGATCATTGCCTCTTGGGGTTAATATCAACAGCTGCACAGAGAACGCGCAGTCACCTCTGTGAGCATCATGACTGGAAAGGAGGACACAGCTAGACAGCGTAGCTGTTCTTCATTCCAGTCACGAAATAAATGACCGTTTCCGCTCTGACGTCCTGTAAAATTACTACTATATGCAATCTTGATTGCCTCTGTCTCTCAGACACCAGTTTTGCCAAGGTGACATATACAACACGAGAGGGACGATACTATTTGCAGTAGAGAAGGCAGCTGCATAGACTAGCTGGTCTCCTTCCATTCATCTGGTCCTTGCTCAGGACGGCAAGTCCTTGAAATGACCTCCTTTTAGCTACCAAGCCGGTGAGCCTACCAGAAAACCAGATGTATATCCGTGAATGGTTTAAAAGCAGAAAGGTTGCTTAATAAATCCAACCATTTTGTTCAGCCGGGACTCTGAATGCCATTTTCACAAGGCTGAGTTAGGGGACTGAAGGTGCAATCCCGTGCATGTTTATACAGAAGTCCCATTGGGTTCAATAGGGCTTACTCCCAGGTAACTGTGCATGGGATGGCAGCATCCATGGGTCATCTTCTAATGGGAATCACCACCACAGAGAAAGAGAGAGCATGAACCAGTCACCCAAGATTTGGTGGCCTTTCTTCCCTAGCCTGGTGCACTTGCAGGCCTGTTCTATAAACAGAATGGGGAGGAAAGAGCTCTGCTGGTCTTGTGTAACCAGAACTCCACAAGTGGAGTTTCCATATTTAGTCACTTGCAGCATGTGCCCATCTCACACTAGAATGCCTGAGGCTGAGCAACTCTTAAAACTTCAGTGTTCTCCGTCTAGCCTCACACAAGGAATGATTTCCCCCCCTCTTAGAGATGTAACAAAACATCTTTGGGAAAGGGGTGGGGGCCCGCTGCATTTAAAGCCATCTCCATTAACATTGTCGTCATTAACATTAACCTGCCGATGTCCCAAGGCTGCAGGAAGTAACCAGACCAGACAGCTGTCTATTAGACAACTTCCAACAAGTTTCTGCCACTGACTTTTGGGAGAACGGCAACCGAACGAGGCCCAGCGGCGCCTTCAGATTTAGATACCAGCTCGCCCCTCCGCCCAGCCGCGATTTTCCTTACCTGCAGCAGCAATTTCACCCTTTCAATAGGGGCTACCGCCGTTTTGGAAATGGCAGCGGCGATACCACCGGCCAAAAAATCCTTAAGAAAGCTCAGGGCTTGGTCAGCCATGCTGGAGCAACCCCAATCGACACCGTCTCTGCCTCACCTTCAGCGCGCCCACGCCAGGCACCTCCCCACCCAGCAAAGCCCCCCCAAAGGCCGACCGCACCGCGCTCAGCCTGGCGGGCCCCCCCGCCTCTGGAGCCTATTTATAACCCCTCCGGGTCTCGCGATAAGAGGAAGGGCTCGCCGGGGGCTGATCCGCGTCGACATTGGTCGGGACCCCTCCTCAGGAAAGGGCACCGGGGCAAACCCGCCATGCTGCGCTTCCTCGACGGGACGGGACTCCAGCCAGGGACGCTGGCAAGGGCAAATTAAAGTTATCTGCGCGCCCTGTTGGGGAATGCGATGTCACGGCATGTGCTCGCGGTATTAATAGCACAGGGTGGCACTGGGGACGCTTAACCCTTTGCCTCGGGCGAGGAAGTCCGCGTAGAAAAAGCCCCCGGCGGCGGCGGTGCTCATAGCAGAGCCAGGGCGCCCAAGTAGAGCGCTTTTTCTTTGTGGGCGCGAAGACGCTTCTATCCCGCCCTTTTGTGCCCAGGAACCGGGGGGGGGGGGCCGGGACCTGGCCCGCCTACTTTATCATTAACAAAAAACCCTGCAAGGTCCGTTGGGGTAGTGACTCAACTAAAGGTGAGCTGCATCGAGGGTGAACCTGGATTTGGATCCAGGATTTTCCCAGTCCGAGGCCAGCGGTATTTAGTATGCCGCTCTGGTCTCCATCACATTACAATAAAGGCACATCTCAGCGAGTCTGGCTGTGGTAGGTACTTGGTGGGGGTAGAAAGCGCCGTCAGGTCACAGCTGATTTATGGCGACCCCATGGGGTTCTCAAGGCAAGAGACTAGCAAGTGGTTTGCCATTGCGTGCCTCTGCATAGTGACATTGGTATTCCTGGGAGGTCTCCCATACAAATACTACTAACCAGAACCAACTCTGCTTAGCTTCGGAGATCGGGCAAGCCTGGCCTATCGAGATAAGTGGAGATAAGACACTTACCTGTCCCTACGTGACTATTATCCTAAACTCAATAAGTAAACCTTGTTGAACTAAACAGGATTTAATCCTAGTAAGTGTGACTCTCATTCAGGTTGCCACCATTTCTCTTCCTGACTAGACTTCCATGTCTCAAACAAATGCCAAACCAACAGAAATGAAAAAAAAGGGGGGAGGTGTCCTTCTTTCCTTATCATGAAAGCATGTGAGCATGTGCAGAGGATGACTTCCCTGATTTTGGTTAATGACAATCAGACCCCCTGTACATCTAAGATGGAGGGAGAGATTTCCAACTGCGATCCCATGCACACTTATTTGGGAATGTGCCATTAACTTAGACTGACATTGCGTATGGATTGTAAATTGCAAGGAGTTTTGAAAGTGATTGTAAATCGGCCTTCCTGCATTGATATTAGAGAGTTTAGAAACGTGCAATTAAAACTGCCTTTCTGTTTTGCAAATGTGCACAAGGGGGGAGTGAAGAACTCTTTAAATGGCATGTGTGAATTCTGTGTGAATGAGATGCCATTTAACTTATTTCTAAGTCAAGGTGTATGCTGCATGGCTGATATCATGAAATCATTGTCCCGTCTTCTTACCAACTATTTCCTGTTCTGGCTAGCAGGCGCTCTCCTTTCCCAGCTCCGCTGATGAAATCCTTTAAGTGGAGGATACTAGGAATTCAATTTAGGACTTTCGTCCATGTGTTTTACCACTGACCTGTGTCTCTTTTCAGGTGCAGACCTATGTTTTTGCCTCAGAAATTGAATTGGCTTATGTGGTTGCACAAAAGGGAATTCAAAAATGTGCACACATTTAAGCTACTGATCCTAGGATTAGAATTTGGGGGGTAGAGCCCTAGATGTTCTTGCAAGTGTAGCACTGTGGCTTTAAAGTTCAGCCGAACAAGATTCTTTCAGACGGCGACAGTTTCCCTCTGTTCGTAGATGTCATGAGGACATCCTGGTGGAGTCTTACAAGGTCATCCTTTGCATGTGACAGGAACACAGGTGTCATTTTAGGAGGGAAGGAGGCTGGAGGAGCACAAGACTTGGCGGCAGAAAGTGCAGAGCCAAAATGTGCAATGTGTCCAGTGGTGTACGACACTGGCTGACATGACCAGGTTTGTGGGTGTCATAAAATACACTCCTGCACCCCTTGTCTCTGCATACTTCCCAGTGAAATGTGCATAGGTCAGGTGGGGAACTTGACAACGTGGTCCATCCTCCAACAGCCCACGCATATACACATGTGCTTTCATTGTACGCACATAAAATTTCTGAAAAGGACTATTTTCATTGTTTTCTTTTGCATTAAGTAAAGGTAAAGGTTTCCCTTGCTCGAAAGCCAGTCGAATCTGACTCTAGGGTTGCGGTGCTCATCTCCATTTCCAAGCTGAAGAACAGCACTCTCCAAAGACCTTTCCGTGGTCATGTGGCCGGCATGACTAATGCTGAGGCGCACGGAACGCTGTTACCTTCCCACCGAAGCGGTACCTATTTATCTACTTACGATTTCTTGCTTTCGAACTGCTAGGTTGACAGGAGCTGGGGCCAGAGACGGGAGCTCACTCCGTCATGTGGCACTCGGGTCTCGAACTGCCGAACTACAGACCTCCTGGTCTGCAGCTCAGCATCTTAACCTCTGAGCCACCACAGTCCCTCTTGCATTAACCCCCCCACACACACATATGGGATTGCTAAATGACCAGAAGAAATGATCTGCCTTGCTCTCATGTCTTTAACAGACACTTGTTGTACAGAAATCAGCATTGACTGCTCATATCTGCACATTAAGTGGCTGTTACTCAGTTGAAAAGTTGGCCATGCAATCTACATATAGCATTCATTGTAATGTGTGGGGCTTGCCAACCTCCAGGTGGTGGCTGGAGATCTGTGATTACAACTGATCTCCAGGTGACAGGTATCAGTTCACCTGGAGAAAATGGTCACTGTGGCATTATACCCCATTTGAAGTCCCTCCCCTCCCCAAACCCCACCTTCCTCAGGCTCCACCCACCAAATCTCTAGGTGTTTTCCAACCTGCAGCTGGCAACCCTAGTATGAGAGACAGTCAAGTGGGCTTTTAAGGGTGCAATCTTATGCACACTTACAGGGGACTAAGCCCTAAGGGACATACAGCCAATAAAATATGCATAGAAACAGGCCTGTATAGGGTAGCAAATATTTAAAACAGGGGTGCTGGATCTGACATAAATGTCTCTTTGTCGGTCCGGGCCATGTGTGCCATAAAACATAATGCCAGGTACTGGAGATAGAAACTGTATAAAGGACACCAGCTGGTAAGCTCCGAATTGGTGTGTCCTCACTGCCAGACCCCCTGGGGTGGGAGGGGGTGCAGAGGAAAACCCACAGAGGTGGACCAGAGAGGCTGCAGTGCAGTGCTGGGCAGATGCTCCCACGATGATTGACTGCTGCAGGTGAGGTTGTTCTGCTGTGCTAAAGCCATAAAGGAGTGGCTCTGCCCATCCCCCCCCCCAGCTCCCTTCCTTGCATCAGTTGCTCACAGGCCGCATAAGAGTCCTGGATGGGCTCCCGGGCCTTATGTTTGACACCCCTGATTTAAGATGTTGCTGCAGAGACTTACTGCTGTTCCCATCAGGGAGAAAGACAGAGTATTACTGCAGTAATAAAGTTATACACTCACTTACTTGGGAGTAAGTCATACTGCGCACAGTATGTTCCTGTGCCTTTAACAGCAGTCTGACATACAGAGATGCATTTTACCTCTATGTCGGGAAAAGTTTCACTTGCTAAACTACAGCTTGATCCAGATGCAGCAAAAATAGCAACTGCTCCAGTCCACAGTACACCCAGTAAGTTGTGCTCTAAAAGTTGTTACAGTTTTCACTTTGAACGCTTCAAACAAGACCCGCATAGGGATCCTGATGCCAAGCATTCAGTATTTTGCTGGTCTCACCAATAAATCCACATTCTTGCAAGCGCAGTGTCAGCCAAGCTAGCTCAGCAGAGAGGTTTCGCTATTGATTTGCCTCCCAGCTCCACCCATAATCCATCAGAAGTAGTCACTAATAAAGATCTGTAAAACTAAGTATTCTGTATATTATTTTCTCAAAATCATAAGTGTATTTTTCAATATGACATTACAGGATCACACTTGTCATATTATATCTCTATATACCATCCAAGAGTCATCACCATACAATTACAGAAATATGAAATTCTATATAAAACTATTTAGCATTTGAAGGGCACACTTCCATACATTTGAGACACATCAACATTCCACTATGTAACAACTTCAAACACCATTTTTTTCCAGTTCAAAAAATGCCAGTCCCAGGTCCAGGAATTGATCCAAGACGAAGACTCCAGATTTAATAATCATTTCGAGTTTCTTCTTCAGAAAAAGGACTAGTGTATAACAGAGATACAATTACTTTCACATAAACATAGGATCCCTATCAATTACTGTGATGACCACATCATTACTGAAAACAGAAGACGCCTGCTCTTAGGGTTAACGGTTGACTCTGTAAACGCCTCATTCACATTCACTGCAAGCCTTCTCACTCAATACTCTGGTACTCTAATAAAAGAAAAAGAGCCAATATATGTCTATTTATATATATCACTCAACATCAAAAATTCAACACAAAGCTGGCAGACTACAGATATGCAGATAAAGAATGGGACAGATTGTGTAAGTCTATTTTGAAAAGGTGCCATGGAAAACTAGTTTAGTAGTTAGAGCCCTGTGCTTATGTTAGTGGGGGAAAACATCTAGAAATATTGTCCATCCCCATCCTCCAAACATCTTTGGGGTCAGGTCCCAAATAATTGCCAATCTTGCCTAACTGTACACACTATACATTATATCTGTTTATGTTACATTGAATTCTCCATAGGACTTTACCTCATGGGAAATAAAATGTAAACATAAATATGCTTTTGCTGAATCAGAAGACATAGCCTCACTTTTTAAGTGTTCTTCCTTAAATTCTTCATTAACAGCCCCACCCCTAGACGTGATTTTGTTTCTTTTCTGTTTATTCAAGTCTGTCATAATATCAGACATTTTTACAAAGGCTGCCCTGACTCTAGCCACCAGCTCAAGGGGAAACAGCTACAGAGTTTGCTTTCCCTCCACCACCAACCACCACTGCCAGAAACTGTCCTTGGAGAAAGGATGGAGATAGATGTGAGGAATTAACCAAGCAGAGAACTAGCTTCTGTGCTTTAAAAGTTGTACAGGAGGGGGAATTTGGATAGGTGATGCAGAGCTGAGGAAAGTTGTAGATACTGAAATGGTACACAGATATTGAAGTCTATTGCATGTGGTTACTTTTAGCAATTTGATCATGGCCAACATTTCTACATTAGGGAATAGCTCTGTAGGAAATGCAGCTACCACATGTCATGCAGAGGTAATACCTTCTGTTCTCCACAATTGTTAAAAGTACAGGAGGCATATTCCTCATGGTACCTGGTCATCCCTTTTCAGGGATGGAGGTGACTGAAGGGGAGGGGCTTCATTTCCTAGAGGCAGGGATGCTTATTTATCTGACTTTACTTCCATTGAGCTGCCCTGTAGATCTCTAACTTGTATTTTAGAATTGGCCTTATGAAGCAGGCTGACTTCATCTGAATGGGTACAAAGCCAAAACCTGAGGCCTTCTGCTGCCTGACTGGCCTGAAAAGCATGCTGCCTGGGCAGGGCTTGTAGCAACAGGATTCTACTTCTGTTGCCAGGCAAGTGGCCTGGAATAACCTTATAACAGGTTCACAGTAATACTATCCCCCCCAGCAAATTTCGAAAGAGACTCATATCATTCTCAGCCCCCTTTTTACTGTCACTGCTTTCTACCCTCTGCGTTGGAAGAGCAGAATTAAAACAAACTCTCTCCCAGATATATGTAGACAGTGTTGCCCTTCTTTGTTCGACTTTTTCTCCCGTCACAGTAATTTCTTCTCCCCTTATCTTTCACCATGTTGAAAGCAATACAGAAAGCCCTCATTATGTGGATGCAGCTTGTGTTTAGAATTGCTCTCTTTTACTCTCTCTTTCTCTTTTGATATTCTGCTATTGGAATTGTGGCTACAAAAAGGAGAGGATAATTGTGGCAGCAAAGAAATTATTTGTGGGTCTAAAATGCCTGTCAGCTAGGCTGCCATATTGTTTATAGCTGCAGGTTCGCATGCATGACCTGTGTACCAGTGGATGCCACATTCCTTTCCCTGCTTCTTCCTTCATTATCTCTGACCTTGTAGTCTTGCCTATGTAGTGCCTCCCCATTAATTAACCGTGGGACTAGTTTCGTTTCCCAGGCTCTAACTGTTCTGGGGTTTCCTTCCCGTCCACGGGAGTCAGACCGATTGGCCCACCGGTGGGAGGGGGGGTTAGTTTGAATGCACTATACCTCTTGATGCTTGCCAATGTATTAGTTATTCCTAACAGTGAACATGTTCCTGCAACCATAGTTCTAACAATAAAGTATAACCTTCTTGGAAGTGTGTGCTCCGTTGTTTGACTGTGGGTCCTGACATTCTGTTAGGAATCTACCTTTCCCTCCTTCACGCATCTCTCCCGCTGAGATGAGCGAAGAAGAGGAGAAAACCGTCCCCACAACGACTGGGAGTGAGATTCCTGACACTAACTAATTTACTCTAAATAGTGAGTGGAGATTTGTCCCACAGGTAGTCTTTTGAATGACACCTGTAAATATATCAACATGATTTTTGAAGGTCTTTATTACACCTTTAAAAATGAGTGCTCTCCGCAGAATGTTTGGTTGCTTCATTTGCTTAATTTCCTCCCATTTCAAAATGCAGGGAGATTGTGTGCATGATTGGATGGCCCTGTGGACTGTCTGCATTGGTATATGTACCAGAGGGGGGGATAAAATAAGTGCTGCTTCAACATTGTTCAGAAGCACCAGATCTTGACTTCCTACACAATCTTCATTAAGTGGGGTGGGTTATGTTCTGCACATCTATTTTAAAGCAACCAGTTTGACACCTGAAATCTGTTGCCAAAGGAACTTTATGTTGCTTATTTGAAGCATAGCAGCCACACTTGTGACTTCAGCACTACAGCCAAGGTTCTAAGCATCAGTAATGTAATCTGCTCTCACAGGGAGTGCTGTGTTGAAATAGTACAGGACCTCCACATGTTGTGACTTCTGCAGTAGCATTCACCTTGCATCCCTCCCAGATTTCATCCCACTACTATCAAAGCCAAGCTGGCAGTCTTGTTTCATCACAATTTCCTCTGTGTATTGGCCACCTTCCTAGCAAGCCTATAGTGAAGCTGAACTGACTGTGAAGGCATGAATTACAATGCTCCCAAGTACCGGAATCTAGACATTTATATGTCATTGAAGTCAATTGTCTGCTTAACATGGCATTATTAGTTTTAGCTCTGATCTTGCATGAAAAGTGCAATGAATATTTAATACATATTTTGTTTACTTCTCTCTATGGAGCTTCAGATCTTTTGTTTTGCTTTTGGCTGGAAGCAGCAAGGTTACCCATCCCATTGAGGAGATCTGATATAGAGGTACCTGTACTAGGTTATAAATGAAGTTGACACTTTCCTGATCTGCCTTTAATGGCAGCTAAACATGGAGGAACTAAGCAGGTGAAACTTTGCTTGGCATGAAGATAAACAGATTTCTATGTCAATGTGGTGCTAAAGAGGCACGGGATCAGGGCCAAAAAAGGTGGCAAATCTAACCAGGACTAATAGGGGTATAGAAGGGGTCCTGAGTTGCTCAGGAGAAAGATGGGCATATAAGTATTTGGAATAAATAAATATATATTTTAATGAATAAGATGGGAAGGGTCATCTTTAGCATCCTGTATTACAATACTCATCTGGATCTATTGTTGATTTTTTAAAAATAAAATGTTATTAACATATTATAAAAGAAATCAGTACAGAAGACACATGAACTCTTAACAACATACCCAGTATCTATATAAGATAAATGGATACTGGATGGACTTACATTAGCTTAGTTACCAATAGATTACACCATCAGCCGAACAATAGCCCTTCATATTTTGGTTTTCTTATTTGTTCCCAGTCAAATTTGTCTATGTTCATTTTCTCTAATACAGGGTACCATTTGTCCATGGGGTTAAGCAGCTGTTGTTCAGCATCTTTATTATTTGTCCAGAACGAGATTTTCTCTTGTAAGAAAAAATCCCAGACTTTGTGCAACCATTGTTGCATCGTTGGAGTGGAGTCTGCTTTCCATTTGCTTGCTAATAACACTTTAGCAGCTATTTATTAACAGAACATTAATTAGCTTTTTCTTAATTTCAGGTACACCATCTGCAGGCCAAAGATGAAGCAAAATCAATGCCGGGTCATATGGTAAGTTGTAACCTGTTAAAGCTTGGATATTCTGGATAATGTATTTCCAATATTGAGCAACAACCGGACAATCCCACCATGTGTGTATGTATGATGCTTTCTGACCACATCGCTTCCAACACAGTGGTGAAGTATTTGTATATATGTGCGCCAATTTTACAGGCGTGAGATACCATCTCACGGATCTATTGTTGATGGCTGATTTTTTCCCCTCCCTCTTCATCTTATTTGGACTTGGTGAACCATCACGGCCTGCTCTTTCTGATTGCTAAGCTAAATACTGTTGCTTATTGTATGATAGGCAAGCCTGCATGGTAGAAGGCTAGAGTGTTGGGCTAAGATCCGGGAAACCCACATTTGAATCCCTACTTTGCCATGGAAACTTGCTGGGTGACCTTGACCCAGTCACACACTCTCAACCTAACCTCACAGGGTTGTTTTGAGGATAAAATGGAGAAGGGAAGAATGTTGTAAGCCACTTTGGATCCCCATTGGGGACAGAAGTGGGGTATAAATAAACTAAATGAATAAATGTTTATCCTCATAGAAGTAAAAGCTCTTGGATGAACCCCCTCCCCCAACTTTTTAGTTATTTCATTAGTAGTGCTTATGCTCTGTACTGGCACTAATAGTGGCACTCTGTTGTGACTTTTATTAATCATCTGATTAATTTATCTTCCTTTTATTGATATACGGTTGTTTCATCACTACTAGGTGTTATTATAATTTATCACAGCCATAAGCTTCATAAGCAACCTTTGGTATTCCGTATTTAAGAGCCAGCTTTGCTAATATTGAAAAAACCTTTCACCACTAGATGGCAGAACAATCATTTCTTAGACTTAGTTAAGAGGCACAGACTGACATGTTAGTGGTACAATCTCAGCTAGAGGAACTTCCTTGTGTGTGTTCGTGTGTGTTATCTCAAACGTTTAGCTAACCAACGGATTGAATAAATAGCAGTATTCTTTATATGAGCTGATGAGAAGCAATGATGGATAGGACACCTGTAATTTAATAATTATATGAAAGAGAAAGACTTGGCAGGAGCTCAGATTCCCTGTTCTGCATACATATTAAAGTATTAGGACGCCTGTTCTCCTTTCTGAGTCATCCAACATTATGCTGATATTGAGCAAAAACAGGGACATATGGTGGATTCAGATAACTGGAGAAAATTGGCAAATTAAGTTTAACAAATAGCATCATTAATTTATAGAGAGGGTAACCTTGTGGCAGACCAGTCCTGTGCCTGCATATTTGGAGGTGTCCCATTGGATTGGATCCAGTGGTAGATTTCAAGAAACACAACTGGGGGGATTTTTCTGGTTTCCCTCCTTCCACTGCAGATCCCCGCCCCACATGCTGTTCCTGCCCCCCCCCCCCATCCCCCACAAGCAGCATTTCTGGGAAACCCTTTGGGCTGTAGCAAGATGAGAGAGGCAATAAAGTCCCATTTTGCTGATGGAAACCCTTCCCACTAGATCCAACTCATTGTGTTCAATGGAGCTTTCTTCCAGGGAAGTGTGCGCATGATTGCTGCCCACAACAAATTGTCTTGTGGCTCCTTAAAGGCTGACGGATTTACCTTTCATGCCATTTATTGAGCCAAAAGCAGTACTCGTACATCATTTTTCTAGCATTTTTCTGTACCTTGCAATATTTACCTCGTCTGTATGGCAACCCTCCCTGTCATGTGGGTTAGAATGAGAGACATTGACTTGTTCATGGCCACCCGGCGAACTTAATTGCCGGTTTCAGTTTGGGTTTTCAGTGTCCAGCTATGTAGCATACCATTCATTGTAGTGAGGCATTCGATTCTATCCAGAGAAATTTATAATAGAACTGAAATCTTATATTTCAATAGGAAAAAGTCAATATTGATTATTTTAACAAAGTATATTTATAATTATTTCTGGTGGTGGCCATTCTCTCCTAACGTTTTGCATTTAATTGTTTGAAATTTGTTTGTGGTTCGTGGCTGAAACAGTAAACATAAACGGAGTCATTTCAGTTAGTGAGTCCATTAGAGCAGAGGTCCATCAGTGGCTATTAGCCACAAGGTATAGATAGGGGCTCTGGGGCAAGTGATGCTCTGTCATCTTGGTGCTTGGGGGGGTCAACAGTGGGAGGGCTTCTAATGTCTTGGCCCCACTGGTGGACCTCCTGATGGCACTGGTATTTTTGGCCACTGTGTGACACAGAGTGTTGGACTGGATGGGCCTTTGGCCTCATCCAACATTGGCGTCTCTTATGTTCTTATTATGTTCATTAAGTATTCCTACATTTTTGCATTTTCATTTTATGTCAACCCCCCCTGCAAAAAAACCCACCCCAGAATATTTCCATTGAAAAGGGGGGAAAGACTTGACTTTCATGCTATACATCCCGAAGTGCTATACGTTCTGTTTTAGAAAGCATTTCACTGCCTTCTAAACTTGTTATCCTGCCAATGAAACGTTCCAGACGTTCAGATCTGTGCTCAGATCACCTTAGAATAAAAAAAAAAAAAACAGGCTGTTGACCCTGAAGCATTTATCCTATTAAATTCCATACACATACAAGTTAATGCTATTTTATGTGCTAAGTTACACATGATACATTTTATGTTAAGCAGAAAAATGGGTTTGATAGGAAATTATTGCATATATTTCAATTTCCTTCAAAAACTCTGTTTTTCCAAGAAGAGGGGGCTGCTTCTTTTTCGGCCATGGCTTCAACATTTCCAGAAATTTAACACCTCTAGAAGTGAGGCAAAAGAAAATTCCCAGAAATAAATCTGGAAAGGAGTGATCCTGGAGCACATCAGCAGCATCTCTTCTCATATGAATACATGCCCTTCCCTTGGTTTATACCCTTGAGTAAAACCCTGTGGGTTTCCCCCCCAGATTTCTTTTTGAACTGAAACAAGCAGCATCACTTTAAGCCTTTGCCTCTGAGCAGATTTAGGTGGCTGCTAAGCACTGTGCTGGCAAAGCCTGAAGACACACTGGTCTGTCTAGAGCAGGGGTGGCCAAACTGTGGCTCGGGAGCCACATGCGGCTCTTTCACACATGTTGTGCGGCTCCCGGCAGGGCAGCCGGGGAAGCTAAATATCATTAGCAAACAAATTTTCATTGGACAAATAAATATCATTATCAATATCTGTTTTTACCCCTTTTGTTATTATTTTTGGCAGCCTCATTTAATGTTAATAATAACAAGCAAATCTGCATATTTCCCAGTAAAAACGTGTAATATTTGTTAATGTCTTGCGGCTCTCAAACATCTGATGTTTATTCTGTGTGGCTCTTACATTAAGCAAGTTTGGCCACCCCTGGTCTAGAGACACTTCAGTGCCTAGACATGCAGATATTGCTCCAGCAGCACTGCTCTAGAAATGAATGGCACCAGGAGTGTGTTGGTGGTAGAGCAGAGCTTAGATGGTCCCTTCAGTCTCCACAACCCTGGGGACACCCCACAGCACTGTCAAAATGTTACATTAATCCTGCATAACCTTTACAATTCTTATGCAGCATATGCAGAGTGAAAATACAGATGACCCCTGCCTCCCACCACACCTTCAAGCCCCAAATTTGCATCAAACTACAGCTGTCCAAAGGGCAATATAAAGCCCAGTCCATGACACCCATAATTCAAATGACAGGGTACATAGGAAGGACTACATCATGCCTCCTGTTGTGCACACTTAGAACACACATGGGTGGGTTTGAGGGATGGGAACTCTAGAGAAAGAGCATCTTACATGGACAGCAAGGGAGAGAAAGAACAGTGTTGCAGCACTGATCTGCTCAGACTCCTTACAGGCAATGGTCCCTCTAAGCTGTGGAGTCTTGTGAGCAAAAATTCTACTTTCTGAGCTACTGGCATTAAAGTTGTGAGCAGCTGATTTGGCTGCTGCATAAATGAGTTTGCTCTGGAGCCATCCTTCCTGAGCTATGACAAAAATGTGTGAGCTGGAGGCTAAAAAAAATGAGCTAGCTCACACTAACTCAGCTTAGAGGGAACACTGCTTACAGGTATTCCACCTGTAAAACTCCAGAGACAAGCCTGCACTCTTATAAATGAAGATGCAAGGAAAGGACAATGCACCCCACATAGATAAGCGGGGGGCTGGCTGCCCCAGACTGTGACTGCTGCCACTGTTTCCCAGTCAGAGTTGCCAACTTCCACGTGGGGCCTGAAGTTCACCCGCAATTACAACTACAGAGATCATATCCTTGGATAAAATGAGATCTTGGTGGGTGGGATCTACTAGGCTGCGATCACACACACTTAATAAACCACTTTCAATCCACTTTCAGTGCACTTCTCTAAATGGATTTTACTGTGTGAACTGGCAAAATCCAGTTGGAAAGTGCATTGAAAGTGGATTGAGTGTGGGTTATTCTGTGTGTGTGATCGCAGCCCTATAGTAACACATCCAAGGTGAGCTCCCTCCCTTTCCAAAACTCCACCCTCCTCAGGCTCCATCCCTGGAACTCCAGGAATTCCCCAAGTCAGAGTTGGCAGCCCCGTTCCCAATGCTTCCTGTGCTGATTCTGTACATTGGCCCAACAACCCTTCCCCCACAACAGTTGCTAAGAGTGTTTTATCATCTTATTTAGATATTTATGCACTGCCCTGCCCTGCCCTTGATGGCCCAGGCTAGCCTGATCTCCTCAGATCTCAGAAGCTAAGGAGAGTTGGCCCTGGTTACTATTTGGATGGGAGACCTCCAAGGGACTCCAGGGTCACTACGCAGAGGCACCTCTGCAAGTCTCTTGCCTTGAGAACCCTACAGGGTCACCATAAGTTGGCTGCTACTTGATGGCACTTTACATACCTACATTTATGCCCTGTTTTTCTTCCCCATGGGGACCCAAAATGGCTTACAACATCATTCTTCCCTCTCCCATTTTATCCTCACAAGAATAATCCTGTGAGGTAGGTGAGGCCGAAAGAATGTGAGTGGCCCAAGAGCACCCAGCAAGCTTCCATGACACAGTGGGGATTGGAACCATGGGTTTCTCAAATTCCAGTCTGGCACTCTAACCCCTACACAACATTTATTCTCAAGATATACAGTACATCTCTAATGTGTGTGTGTGTGTGTGTGTGTATGTAAAGACTATGTACACTCAGCATATGAAGGGAAGGAAGAACAACAAAATCCAACCCATAGAAGCAGGTTAGATAACCAAAAGGGTTAAGTAGACAGGCTCTAGAAGTATGTAAATGAGGAAACCAGACTAAAAACAAAAGTTAAAACTAATTTTAATAGTACTTTTAAAATAAATTTGAATAGTAATGAAGTGTAACAAATAGTAACCAAATGTTAATTATTGTTGTTACTACTTAAATAGTAATTAAGTAGTAATCTCTCCTTATATATAATTGTGAGGAATTTCACATTACCCTTTTTAACCCGTTTTGAAGCTGTTTTTGATCCATCATGGAGTAAACCGGTATAGGGCTGCCATTTCACACATGGCCTATTCCTTCCAGTAAAGAGCTGGATCTGAAGCGGTTTGCCATTTCAGACTGCACCGCTTTTCCCCCACCGCTTTTCGCCCGTGTGAGCGATCTCCGGCTTTTTTTTAACGTTCACTTTTTAGCGCTATAGCACTATAACAAAACACTCCAGATATTTCAATGGCGTTGATATATTGCTGTTCCGTTATAGCGCTATAGCATATAGTTCTCCTGGAGAAAATGACTGCTTTGGGCAATAGACTCTATGGAATTATACCCTCTGCACCCCAAACCCTGCCCTCCCCAGGCTCTACCCCTCAATTCTACAGATCTGGCCCTCCACTTAGTATTGCCAGCCTCCAGGCAGCACCTGGAGATCTCCAAGATCACTTCTCTCGAAGAAAATGGCTGCTTTGGGCAATGGACCCTATGGAATTATACCCTGCTGAGGTCCCTCCACACCCCAAACCCTGCCCTCCCCAGGCTCTACCCCTCAAATCTACAGGTATTTCCCAACCCAGAGTTGGCAGCCCTGTAACTGGCTATGGAACCACTTTCCAGACCCTTGGAACCCAGAAGACATGGCATAGGAGGAGGTGCTTTTCTACTTTAGCTGCCATTGCATAACCCCAAATCAACATAAGTCAGTGGTGGAGGGAACCATACCTGTTACCATGAGGCTGTCCTCCCATACTACCTACTTGGGGCAGCAGAATGACTTAAGACCTGCCTTATAGCTAAGCAGAAGGAAATAAATATGGCTTGCCTCCCTCTATTTTTCCCTTCCCTCTGCCGCCCCACCAGCCACAGCCGGGACACTCACCTGGAGCTTCCATCTAGAACTCGTTGTATTTCTTCCCAAAACGAGCCTTACTCCTAGTTGTTTAATAATAACAATTGTTGGCTTCTGGTTTATGGCGACACACAGGCAGACCCATTTCCCAGATGCCCCGGGGATGCAAACTGCACACCAGCATGTAGGAGGGGGCGCAACGGGTCGCGACCCCCCCGGAGCCTTGGTAAAAGGCTCCTAGCTAGGGGGCTTTTGAGGGGTGACCTCTTCGATGGCATGATGCCAGAGAATTGAGGTGCTCCTCCACCCCAAAGGTCCTGCCGCTGAGTGACCGCATGGTACGAGTGCTGCTGACTGGGACAAGGTTGGAGATTGGGTGGAAAAAAACGATGCCAAATGAGGCCGGTTGGCCAACAACGAACTGTGAGTCGGGTTGAAGCAAGCATGAAGATTTAAAAAGAAAGCTGCCCCCTCCTTAAAGAGCGACAAGAAAGTGAGCGGGGGAGAGGTCCCTCCCAAACGCATAGACAAAATGCAAACAAAAAAAGGGGGGAGCGGAAAAATAAGCATTTAAATCTGTTTTAAGAGACTTACCAGAGTGCAGATAAGCGTTTGGGCGAATATCAGAGACTTTAGCAACTTGTTGAAAAGTAAACAAATCCAAAAAGATGGTGGGGAAGAAACCGGAGAAAGAAAAGCTGTTGAAACCGAAACTAGTGGGTAGTCCTCGAACGGAAGAGACTACTGAGCTCTCAAAACTGTTGGCTGATTCCTTGCACCCTCTGCTGGATGAGATGACTAGTATCAAACAACAACTGTCAACAATTGGTCAGAGCTTGGCTTCACAGCAGTTACAATTTACTCAATCTTTAAAAGCAACAGAGCAAATGGGAGAGAAGGTGAAGGAAATCGACGCCAATACTAAAAAAGTTAAGAAAAAGGTGCAAACGCTGGAAATGAAGCAAGCTATAGAAGAGTCAAAACTTTTACAGCTGCAAATGGAGAAAGCAAATTTGGTCCTATGGTTTCAAGGGGTCCTGGAAATTAGAGGAGAGAATCTGAAGCAATGGCTGAGTGAAGCAATAGCCCCAATGACAGATTGGACAGCAGAATACCTCTACAGCGAGATGGATGTGGTCTACAGGTCCTATTCCTCATACGTCAAGAAAAATAATCTGCCTGGGGAAATAGTAGTCAGATTCTCGAAGAGACATGTGAGAGATGCTATCTTGAAAGCAAATACAGGAACACCCTTGAAAATTGGGGACAACAACATAGGATTTTAAAAGACATTCCGTTTGACATAAGACAGAAGAAAAAGAACTATAAAGAATTAATCCTTTTCTTACAAACAAATGGCATCAATTACAGATGGCTAATTCCAGAATGTGTCATTTTCAAACTCCACGATTAAAAAAAAAAGATTGACTCTGTTTTTAAAGCACGTGGCTTTCTGCGAACACAGCTTGGGGAACCAGCTGAGGACAAAAAGGAAGAAGAAAGCAAATCTGATGGCGAGTTAGGCTCGGTGTCTTCGGATGAGGACTCCCTCTCTGAAAAGGGGGCGGCTGCCCCCAGAAGTTCATGTAAACTGAGGATTAGAAAATATAAGAATAAATAAGGGCTGAAGGACTCTGATTTGTGCCTGAAAAAATGTTGAAATAACTTTGGGATGCTCAGGGGATTTCTTTAAACAGTTAAAGGGATGGTTAAACAATAATTAACCTAGCATAACCGACTATGTTCATTGCATTATTAGCTTTCTAAAATAGCATTGAGACAAGCTGATGTATTGATCTCCTACTCTTGGGTTTTTAGTTAGGTGTGTGTTATTTTTGTTTCTCCTTAGATGTAGTCCCCCTCCCTATATTTTCAGTTATAGTTTGTAGTTTGTAAAAAAAAACAATAAAAAACTCCCCTTAGGGGGATTAAAATATATATATTAATTTTTAGTTTCAGTTTCTTTATATATTTCTAGAGCCTGTCTACCTAACCATTTTGGTTGGCTTTTTTTCTGGAAGAATGCACTGGAACGGAGTTCTGGAACCTCTTCAGCAACATTCTTTTAAAAATGTTTAAAAGTTCATGATTTTTCAGTATACAGATTGAAAACTTCATTTCCATCTTGAGAGTTCCAGCACCTATTTTTCAAGAAGAGGAAGAAGAAGAGGAAGAGGAAGAGGAAACAGCAGCAGCAGCCCTGGATGGATGGGTGGATGGATGGACGGATGGACAGACAGACAGACAGACAGATAATAGATGACAGACAGTTGCTACAGCTGGCCACACACTACATAAGAACATAAGAACATAAGAGATGCCAATGTTGGATCAGGCCAAAGGCCCATCCAGTCCAACACTCTGTATCCCACAGTGGCCAGAAATACCAGTGCCATCAGGAGGTCCACCAGTGGGGCCAGGACATTAGAAGCCATCCCACTGTTGATCCCACTAGTGGTGCATACTACCACAGTATAGGACCAGGGCGCCATTTTTTTTTGTCTCCACTGTATTTTTGTTAGCTTTTATATGTCTGCTTTTTTAAAAGGTTTAAACATGTTAATATTTTATTTACTGTTATTTTATTTTTTAACTTCTGAAAAGCCAGTGATTCTCAAGCTTTTTGAAATAGGTAAGGTAAAGGTAAAGGTTCCCTTGCTCGAAAGCCAGTCGAATCCGACTCTAGGGTTGCGGTGCTCATCTCCATTTCAAAGCCGAAGAGCCAGCGCTGTCTGAAGACGTTTCCGTGGTCATGTGGCCGGCATGACTAAACAAACACCAAGGCGCACGGAACGCTGTTACCTTCCCACCGAAGTGGTCCCTATTTATCTACTTGCAATTTCTTGCTTTCGAACTGCTAGGTTGGCAGGAGCTGGAACTAGAGACAGGAGCTCACCCTGTCTTGCGGCACCCGGGTCTTGAACCGCTGAACTACTGACCTTCCACAGCCTGCAGTTCAGTGTCTTAACCACTTGAGCCACCGCAGCTCCTTTGAAATAGGACCCAGGAATAATTCATGTTATATTGCCCCTGATCAACATAAAACAGTTAACACTGAACAAATTTATAATACATAAACACTAAAAATACTGTGCCTTTCTTCCCAGTGGGGACCCAAAAGCAGCTCACATCTTCCTCCTATCCTCACAACAACCCTATGCTGTTGTACCTTAAGCTGAGCACTTGTGATTGGCCCAGAACCTCCCAGAAAGCTTCTGTGGCAGAGTATGGAACTTGCATCTCTTAGTTCTGTATGATGTTCTAACCACTACACCACTCTGGCTGTCTAGAACCCCCCTCACACACACACAAACGAGAGAGGGCATAATTGAGCAACAAACTGTGCTTTGTGGCCATTTCATATACTATGTGGAAGTAAATCTAAATTTGCCATTGAGCTTCCCAGAGCCTCCTCTCATCCCATTCCTCTTCCCGCCCCCTCCTGGCCTTGCAACCCATCTTGTGAGACCCATAGTTTGAGAACCACCGTACTCAGTCAAAAATTGTGTTTCAAATGTATAATATAAATAAAATAACCAATTAACAACAACAACAAAAACATGACTGGAGGAAGTAACACTGTCTCTTCCCCACTGTAACATAGCCTTCATGGGGGTGGAAACGAAACAGAGCAAATAATTGTAAACCGAAAAATACGAAGTCGAAAATTCCTTCTGCAAACATGCAGCTAAATATATCATTATTACTGTTGTCCATAACAGCCCTAAAGATGAAAAGAAGTTTGGTACAAATCGTTCATTTGTATAAAGCAGGCAAGTGGGATGGGGACCTCCCCCCGCAAATAATGGCTATACAAGCAAACCCTTTCACTGCCTTGCCGAAAGGGAAGCCTGTCCCCACCTCCCAAAAACCCAGCTGTGCCTATGAGCTCTGCAAAATGGTGAATGAACGCCTTGTTCATCATTATTGCTTAAATCATTCCTATTTATGCCAGTATTTTGTGGATTATGTTTTGACGAAAACTCTTTCTCGCCAGTGAATAAACGCTGCCGCTTTTAAAAATATTTGTATGCAAAATGTCTTGAAGGCCATTATGAAAACCCTTTGCAAAAGAAGCTTTTTTCCAACCTCCCTCCAAAAAGCCACTCTGCCCCTGCATTTTCTTTCATGCTAAACAGTTCAAATGAAAGGCCTTTCAGAGTTAACTAGTTTCAGCAATACCAGTGTTTTAGTGTAATGAATAACTTTTCATAGCTAGACAATCACACACCATTTCAGTATGCTGGTATTTCTATTTCTGTGTGCCCCCAATGGAGGGATTTCTGTGGCAGAATTTCTTTCTCCGAGAAAGCTGGAGCGATCAAAACCCTGATTAACCTCTGATATTCACGTGCTGCTCTTGATCTTAGGGCCCGGAGCAGTAACAAAGAGTTAATGGCAGCCATATGCTTGGGGTATTGTGGGTACTGCTGACCCAAATGTGAACTCCATGAGTGACTGCAGCTAACTGCTGTCTGTTCCAAGTTTGGCGTGCAGATTACTGACGAAGAATTTGGGCGGCTACTTGACAGAATCCCCTCTTGATGAAGATGGAAATGTCAAATCTTCCCTCTTCAGAGCCATGTTTGATCTGCAGGTTGCACTTTGACAGTTTTAATTTGTCACATGTCAGTCAATTTTATTTTACTGAGGAGCCTTCAGAATAACGTGTGAGAGCAAGTTCAGGTTACTGAAAGGTTAAAAGTTCTGTTTCTGTGTTTAATAGTTTGGAAAGGCTGAGAGAAACGTGATTGGCTTCATCCACAGACTGCTTAAATGGTATTCCAGAGCTAAGCAAAGTATTTCAACATGCAGAACATTTTCCCATTGCAACAGTTTTTGGAACTGGTCTGTAATGAGGATGTAAACTCTTGCACTGGCTATAAAACACCTGGATTGATTTTTCTTCATGTTGTCATAAATAGTGTGAGAATAACTGCAGCGGTGACAAAACAGCTGTTTATTACTGCATACATAATTCTGTGATGTATCTTCCATGGTAAAGGTAGATGGGAAAACCAAATAATGTGTATACATTATATTTTATTTATTTTAATTTATAGTCTGCCTTTCTCACTGGGACTCAAGGCAGATTACAAGTACAATAGAACTATTCAGTCAATCAGTAAACTGATTACAAAATATCGTAACATTTGTATGAAAACATTTGAATCTAACAGCAGAAATTCCTAGAGTAACAACAAAATGCAGTGGGGATGGGACTGAAGGAAAGGAAGGGGGGAAAACGTATAGAGTTCACCTCCTGAGTTGATCTGCTCCCTCTACAAGAATTCCTTCCTGAATAATTCTGTTTTGCCCATTTTGTGTAGACATGTGGGGACCTTCCTAACAGCCTCAGGCAGACTGTTCCACAGTGTAGGAGCCGCCACAGAGAACGAATGTGAACAGGTGGTTGTCAATTTTACATGATGTAGGGTGGCACCTTCAGAGAGCTTTGCTCTGGTGTGTGAATCTATCACAGGTAGCAATTAATCAATCACACTGTAATCCAAAGTAGAATTTCACCCGTTTGTGCCCATTGAAGTCAGTGGGCTTAGAAGGGTACATAGGATGGCACTTTGAGGCTGCGGTCAGATGACAGGCTTGGCATGGTCTGGTCATGCCTCTATTTTATCCGGTGTTATTTGTTTCGGAGAGGTTTGTCCAAACATGCCACCCTTAACCTGCCTCACCGCACGCTCACTCCGTGGTTGACCATTCAAATTATTGCTGCACGGTAACCATGGAGTGGGTGGCCAGGTGGCATCCTTTTTAAAAATTGTCTTTCACACTTGTGACATGGAGGGACAGAAAGAGGTAGAAGCCAGAAGAAGCTGTGTCGACGAGCCGACGAGCCGATCCAGAACGTCCCTCCACTGGGTGCTGTTAGGACAGTCCCCACCCCAGCATACATGTGGCCCTAGGTAAGGGATAATGGTTAACTGTAGCCGCTCAGAGACCCCCGGGGGGGGGTTTGGGGGGGTAGCAAGTTGAAAGTTAAATAAATAAATAAATAAAATAAATGTGCAGAAGCACTCCTTCAAAGAACCACTCCATTTGGACAACTCCATGGTCCCTTTGCCAAGTACTGCAGCCCCTCTCAGCCTCCTGTGCTCTGCCTCTCTTTCTTGGAATGCATACTTACATGACAGTAGCCCTATTGACTTCAGTACATTTACTCATGTGTCAATCATGGGATGCTCTCAAACAGCAACTCTGAAGCAGAAAATATTTTGCATGGGGAAAAATGAGACGAGGAGTAGGGTTGCCAGCTCCAGGCTGGGAAAATCCTGGAGATTTGGGGGTGGAGTCTGGGGAGGACAGGGATCTCAGTGTGGTAAAATGCCATACAGTTGTCAGGGTCCTTAGGTTACACAACACAGGGCTTCATGAGAAGATAACTGTTTATTGGTAAATCCAGTACTAGAGACACGTGTACAGCTTGTGTCAGGAATGGCCGCCAATACTAGGGCCTCTGACTTATACTAGAATCAAACATCCCCCTGTATGAGCCAATGGATACATATCACGCACGTGGACAAAGCAAGTAGGCAAAGCAAAAGCCGTTAACTTTCCCAGCTGACTAAAAGTGCAGCTGGAGCATCTACAAGGTCAAGCATAAGATAGCAAACAGTTGGTGAGCCAGGGAGAACTGAGACAGAAAACGGGAGGGCGCCCCTCCACATTCCAGACCTATGACAGGGCTACCTGACATCAGTCCACCTTCCAAAGCATTCATTTTTTCCAGGGGAACTGATCTCTGTAGTCTAGTTAACATACACACACACAAACACACACACTTTAGCCAAGGTCCATGCCCAGAAAGCCCTTTTGGGGCAGATGTTCAGCCCAAGTTTTCTCAGAAGCAAGGCTGCCTGGATTTTTAAATTTTTCCAGCTTTACCCAAGTCTCCCTGAATTAGGGATGCCAGCCTCCCCAGGTTGTCTCCAGATATAGGAACCTAACTAGGGACTATTTTCACCATCTTTCCAACCCCAAGAAACAGGAGAGAGGGGTTGGGGGGGATTTTTCACTGAAAAATAACTCACCTGGGGGCTCCCGATCCTGACAGAATGTTTGGGTGCAGAAATGTACAAGCGGTGATTCACAACCCTGGGGCAAAGATCCACTTATATGCACATCACTAACTGAATTCTTAAAATAGCACGAAGATAGAAGTGTGCAATCAGGCTTCCCAAATGGCTTGAGAGCACGATGGATTGATCAGACATCCAGAAATGTGGAGTGAAACTGCTGACATCCATTAAGACCAAACTTTCCCCGGTGCCAAATAATTCCAACTCGAAGATGGGTGAGAATGGGGTGCTGATGGCTGGATATTGGGAGAAAATGTTCCCTGGAGAAAATGGATACTTTGGAGGGTGGACTGGCATTGTACCCCACTGAGGTTCCTGATCTCCCCGGGATCCATCCCCAAAACTCCAGGTATTTTCCAACCTGGAATTGACAGCCCTACCCCCCCCCCAATCTCCTGCCAGTGGGCAAGGCGGAACTGGCAACCCTATCGTGCTTGTATGTTTTATCTGCTTGATAAAATGTCAGAATACAGACAGAATTTAGAAATGGCAATCCATTAAGTAATTAGGCAGCATATTCTTCTATTATACTGGAACTAATCTTCACATGTTTCCCATATGTATGACTCTTGTGCTGTGGGTATGATTTAACACTGAATGTTCACCTGGCTCACAGATACTCATACTTGTGTGAATGTGGCTGTCTTATGAGAAAAATGAGAGGTTGAGACCTCTGTGTGAGCTCCTGACATGTGCAGGATATCTGCTAAGTCAGAAACCAAAAGAAATGATCAGCGACAGTAACAAAGTAGTCAAGGCTTCTATTGATAATGGCATCATATGCCCAAATCCTATTTAAACTGTTTTAATAAAATTAAAGCCTCTGATAGTGAAGACAAAAGCATTAAGTGGATAGGTATAATCAAATGTAGTTTAGAATAGGACTTTTTAAAGCCAGCAAAACGCTCTGATGTTTAATAAAGTAAGGTGACACAGTGGCAAGAGACAGCATTGTTCTTTTTCAAAAATCTGTAGGAAGAAGCTCATGAAACTCTTTCAGAAGGACTGTAAGAAGCAATAACATGATTTTTTTTAAATTGGGAAAGAAAATATGTTTCTCTACTATTAGTTTTGAGATACTTAATTTTCTATGATGACTATAACCTACTATAAAGCTAAAAGAACTTTGTCATAGTGTCTTTATTATTGGCTTCATGTTCTGTTCTTTGCTGCATATATGTAGATAAAAATTATGTCTTTTGTCACGATATTCATTGAGAAAGTTGTTATAAAAATCAGTACCCTAAATATAGTGGATTGAAGAGAATCTTGTGTGTTTCAATAGAAAATATTTCTCTGTAATATGTTTAGTATAAAGAATGCACATTGTGTTTGGGTTTTTTTGCCCAAGGGCCAAATGAAAGAAGATATTAAACTTTGTTAAACTTCGACAAATAGAAACCAGTGTAGGTAGGAAATCTTTACTAGGGCTCTGGTGCTTAACCCTTCCTCTCTGTCCTGTGCTTAATTTCCTAATGTAAATCAGCCCACTATTTGCCCTGTAGGGCAAACTTTGTTCAGATGAAGAGGGAGCTTGGGGAAAGGCACAGCTTATGAAAAATGCACACTAAGCCACAGCCCCCTCCCCAAATGAAGAATGCCCACTTCCTAAGTCACTGAAACAATTATTGGTGGAAATTATGATAGGTGGAAACAGAAAAAAAAACACCTATCTGCAAGATCAGTGTGTCCTTGTTGACTGGAAATCT
The DNA here is from genome assembly GCF_001447785.1 of Gekko japonicus. Classification (NCBI taxonomy): domain Eukaryota; kingdom Metazoa; phylum Chordata; class Lepidosauria; order Squamata; family Gekkonidae; genus Gekko; species Gekko japonicus. The sequence goes on along the minus strand of NW_015170912.1, from coordinate 212,202 downwards.
TTAATGTCAGTTTCATATCTCCTGCTCCCTCGTCTCTCTCTTGTTTTTTCTGAACTTTCCCCAGACAACCATCTAGCCCATACAGCCATTTGCCAGGGAAGGAAACTCTCCATGAAGTAGGAGAGTTCCTCCGGGTTCCCATCAAAGGTGCCTTCAATGCGGTCTTTCAGGCGGGGTATCGTCCGTTCTCTCAGACTGCCAGGACGTGGCGCTGGAACTGGTACATCGGGCAGGCCCGGTTGTGGGGCGTCATCAGGCCGGGGCAGCTGCGGCGGCGGGGCCGGAGGGGCAACCTGCCCTGCTGGGACCGCCAGTTGGGCCTCCCTCTCCTCCCTGATGGCTTGGATTACCTGCTGTGGGATTGCCTGGATGATGTTCTCCAAAGTCCGCTGCAGTTGCCTTCTCTCTCGATCTGCCACCTCCATCCTCTGGGCCAGTTCCAGTTCCTCCTCCGGGGACACATGGCCACTTCTCGCCTTCGTCCTCTCTGTCACCCATGCCCCGGGCAACGTCTCAAATGGGGCCCCAAAGGGGGGAAACCTCCCTACAGTGGAAAATCCCCGGTCAAATCGGCTGTCTCTCGGTGGCCCCTGCGTGAGCATATAAATCTTTGCAGTAGAGTCCGGGTGAAACTGGCTCCAGTTGGAGCTTTGCCGGTAACCATGGCCGGGCAGCTGCCTCGGCCCTGTCGGGGTCAGAAACACCAGGGTCGATGTCGTCTTAGGAACGGCTCCTGCGTCAACTGCAGTTACCAGCAGCGTGGTAGTCACCGGCACAATCGACAGGGTCGTGGGGGTCCCCTCACCGGTCGTGGTAGGGGTTGGGACCCCCCCCCCGGAGTCGTCCTTCTCAGGAATTGGTTTTTCCTCTCCGTCACTCATCTCGATTTCGGAGAGATGCGCGGAGATAGAGAATGGAGGATTCTTAACAGAATGTCAGAACCCACAGCCAACAACAAAGTACACGCATTCAGGAATGGTAATGCTTTTATTGCAGAGCTATAGATGCAGTAACATAAGCACTGCTAAGAATGGCGGCGGCCCCATGGGTATAATAGGATATAGGGTATTCGTATGCAACCCCCCCCCCCAGCGCACTGGCCAATTAGGCACCCTCCTGCACGCGGGATAAAGCTTGGAGACAGGTAGCTAAAGCTGAGAACCAACACTCTCCCACAGCACCTAGGAAAAACCCAGACAATACATCTCCCTCCTGCACATCTGTATAGATAAGCATTTCGGCGCAAAGCAGGAAAAGCACAGAAAGGAATGCAGTAGCAATTAACCAGACACAGACCGAGCTCCCCAACCCCCATGGCAACATAGCTGACAAATGTGATCCCTGATTGGCTAGGATCACAGTCCCTGGTACAAAAAGGGCAGCTGGGAGAGATGGTACCACAGCAGCAGCCAAAAGGGTCAGGACCACTAGTGAACGGGTGCAAGCTATGCAATGAACAGGTGTAAACTTGAGAGGTGGCATATTGTCCTTAAATGTAGAGCAGCCAGTTTGGTGTAGTGGTTAAGAACAGCAGATCCTAATGTGGAGAACCAGGCTCAATTTCCCACTCCTCCACATGAAGCCACCTGGGTGACTTTGGGCCAATCACAGTTCTCTTACAGCTGTCTTAGCCCCTAAAAACAAGTCTAGCTCACCAGTAGCACAATGCTAAGAGCTAGAACTTGCAGCTGCCAGACAGTTTTGGGATCTCCTGGCTATTCTACACACTATGCCGTATAATAATTAAATTACTCAATTAAACTAAATTATGCTAAAAATGTTAACTGGAGGATACTTGGTATAGATATAAGCTGAAGCCAAATGTTTCTAATTCTGCCTGTGTCATCTGAACACCAAGAGACACCCCCATTTGCAAGTCAAACGAGCCCTGGTGCCTTTTGTCAGCCAATTAAAACATCTTCACTGAGACCTACAGAACTAACCTTTGTGTGGTCTTTGGTATCGGACAGAAATGGTCTCTTGATGCGTTTGGCAGCATGAATTTTGAGACGACACTAAATGTGTGTGGGAACTTGCTAAAAAAAAGAAGCAAATCTTAAAAGATCTAGGATCAGGGTGGTGGTAGTGAGGGGGGGAAAGTGACGTTAGAGATGCTGGTAAAAGTTAGTTGTGGTCAAGCTTGGGGTGAACAATAGCGCAGTGTTGTTATGGGCTGCTTCGACGACTTAGATATTCTTCCCATGTCAGTATAATCACTACTGGGAGGTAGCTCGATTAAGGATTACCATATCATTAATAGTATCCATGACTTTTGTTCAAAGGCTACTTGTGTAATGTAGCCTTGTGGATGAAGCTTCCTAATCCGCTGAGCTGCAGCTGTAGAAGGAGGGCCTTCCTCAGAGCCGCCCACACTGACTTCCCTGTCCCCTTGGATCAGTTCTCAAAAAACAGACAGAAACAACAGTCAACTCAAAGCCAGAAAAAAGAAACATCCATTCTACATTTCCACATTCATTCCCAAGCTTCAATCCCTGCCAATGTCTCCCATTCATCTCTTCTCTAACATCCAGATCACCACGCGGATGGTGGCCAGATTAAAAGGGGGAACAATGCAGTTTTAAATGTAAAGTTTGCATCTAATTTTTTCTCCCTTTGCATGAGAAAAAAGCACATTTATTCTTTCTGTCTGTCTGATGCTCAGCCTCTAGTTTGTCCGTCTTTTCTTATTTCATTGGCAACGCAAGGCATGTTTGCGCCTGTGTGCCCAGGCTGGTTGTACTCTTACTACACCAGTCTGGCCAAGTCTGTAAATAAATACCTTTCAGTGCATATGTTCAATCAATGTTCTTGGGTGCTGAAAAGCTTGACTTTGTTAGCATTGCCCACGCTGTAATCACAATTCAGAAAGGTCCTCTTCCAGTGAAGCCACTGGCAATAATAAAGGAGTGTTCTGAGATAGGAATCTTGGGAAAGGAAGAAATGGGAATTGGAAGAAATCACCAAGTTGGGCACCTGAATAGGAAGATCTAACTATGATCTTGGCACAGGGAGTACAAGAAAGTAGACTTGTAGCATATTCTGTTTTTTAAATACTCCACTCGCAGGGGAGGAAACTGCATCCAAAGTAAATTTTTGTAAGTTAATCCTTTCTCAGGTTAAGTCAAATGTTGGGACAGGAAAAGCTAGTCAATGAGCAAAATAGCAGTTTTGTAATCGACTAGTCTAGGGAACCCTAATGCTGTGGCCAGAGGTGCCATACTCCCACCTATACATTTCCTAGATCATAAATACTGGGGATAAAATCCACAGGGTCTTGAATGGGGCACAAAAAAGAGAGCACTGGGTCACTTTGTACCAGCTAACTGACTAGCAAAGCGCTGAGCTCATTCCAGACAGGCATGTCACTGGCATGTGCACCCTGAGTTTGGCCAATAGACAAGAACCTTCCTGAATCCCTGGGGCTAACAACCTTTCCCTGTCACTATGCAGGAAGCAAATACCTCCATTCTGTGAAAGCAAAACCAAATAGCAAAGTAAAGAGCTGCTGTCATGATCTGGGCTGTGCCACCAGAGGCCTACTAGGCCCAGGGAGCCTGGTTAGCAGTGGGTGAGGCTGGACCTACAACTCCCAGAAGCCCCTGAGAGGTTTTGGGGCCAAAACTGACCAATAGGAAAAGAGGAGGACTTGGAATAAAAGATCTGGTGCAGCAGGAAAAGCTGTTCTTCTTCCCAGGGAACAGGGCCAGGAGAGGCTGCTGTGGGGAAGAGACCCTCATCCTGAGGGAAGGGTGAGTAGTCTAGTGTCACTTGGAATAGTGAGCTGGGACAGTATATATTTAGACGCATTAGGGCATTTGATTTCTTTTCTTTCCACCCACTTACTGTTATAATTCTGCACCTTTTTTGTTTGACCTCTTATAAAATAAACTATTTTCATTGTTCACTCTGCCTGGTCCTCACGCCTGTTATTCAGCCAAAAGGGAGGTCTGGAGGTCTTGGGAGGGTGCTCTGGGCCTTCTCAAGGGAGCCTGGAACCAGAGTGGTGGCAGCATCAGGTGACACCCCACCTGAGCCATGACAGCTGCCTGCAGCTTTCCTCTGCCTCCATCATGCTTTAGAAGAGCCCCAAAGGCATTGTTTTTGCATATGCAGGGAGTGCCCATTCAAAGGAACTGCCTCAGTTATAGGGGTATGCTTGGTTCAGGTGTTGTTGTTCAGTCGCAGTCAAGTCCGACTCTTCACGACCCCATGGACTACATCACACCAGGCCCTCCTGTCTTCCGTCGTCCTCTGGAGTTTGCTTAATCTCATGTTTGTTGCATCAATAACACTGTCTAACCATCTCATCCTTTGTCGTCCCCTTCTTCTTTGACCTTCAGTCTTTCCCAGCATCAGGGTCTTCTCCAGTGAGTGCTCCTTTCTCATGTTGGTGGCTAAAGTATTTGAGCTTCAGCTTCAGTATCTGGCCTTCTAGGGAACAGTCAGGATTGATTTCTTTTAGGATTGACTGATTTGATCTCCTTTGCAGTCCAAGGGACTCTCAAGAGTCTTCTCCAGCACCATAATTCGAAAGCATCTGTTCTTCGGCACTTGGCTTTCCTTATGGTCCAACTCTCGCAGCCATACATGACTACTGGGAATACCATTGCTTTGACCATAAGGACTTTTGTTGGCAGGGTGATGGCTCTACTTTTTATTATGCTGTCTAGGTTTGCCATCACTTTCCTCCCAAGGAGCAGGCATCTTGTAATTTAATGGCTGCAGTCACTGTCTGTAGTGATCTTGGATCCCAGGAGCCTCCCAGTATTCTGTAGAAATTAAATTCCAAAGTTTTGTGACAGGACCAGCCCCCTGCAGCCTCCCAATATTATGTAGAAATTAGGTTCCCTTTCTTTTTCAGTGGCAGGAATTTCTTTGATATGTTGACATTAGGTGCTTTACCTTTAACCTATTTATTCCTTCTTAAATTAATTGACTTATTCAGGAGATGAATGGTGACCAAAAAGCAGAAAGTTTTAATCTAGATTTGATATCCAGTCATCAAGGCACTGTAATATAACGTTAATATTCCCCAATGGAGACCTTTATTACTGACTCAGTCAATCATTTATTTGTTTTCATTTATAGGCTATCCCCAGGGTTCAATGAGGAGAATAATATGTCCCCATAATCTTTTCAATACCTCATATGAGGCAAAACATTACTATTCCTCTTGTACCAGTGAAGTAATGAAGGGTAAAATATATTATTGTACACAAGACCACCCAATGAATTCATAATTGGACTGGATTGAGAGCTAGTACTTCAGAATCCAGAGTTTCCATTCTCCTTTTTTAGGAACAGAAAGTATAATGCCAGAACCAGCTGGGGGAGCCCTTCAATTTAAAAAAATTAACAAAGTAATCATATCCAACATTCTTTCAGGATTTGTTGGAAGTTCTTTTAAATTGATTCCGTTGGATATAAATTGGTCATTTAATGTGGATCTTTTGTAAATAGCTTTTTGCTGTTATTACATTTGTTTAATAGTAAGGTAAGCACTAAATGCTTATACCGTTATATACTGTGGTTCTACCTTTCTACTGAAGAAAGGATATAAATGGCCCCGGTCACACGGGCCGGATATTGTGGGGGGGAGGCGTGGCTAATTGCCCTGGTGCAGTTAGATCCACGATTACGCGATCAGACACGCCGGTGGCACACCACCGGTCCTTCCCTAGGTGCCAGCAGGTAAACAAGGGACCGGAGGGGAATGCCGCGCGCCGGCGCGATCACACCACGGGCGTCTGGAGGCAGCCCATGGCAAACGTTTACTAGTACCTTGGAGGTACTAGTTTTTCAACGCGCATCGTCGGCGGGACGCCACGGGTTAGCCACGGGAGCACTACGCTTCCCAGATGTTGCAGTGTGATCGCACCTGGAAAATCCGCCTATCATCCGTCTCTTTAGCGCGGCAAATGCTCTGTGTGAACGGGGCCAAATATAGTGAATGAAAATGCTGATTTTGGAGTATACTCCAAAATGCAAAAATATATATCAGTACGTCAATGAATTCTTTTACAATATCACGGTGAATCTTTCTGAATAATTGCTGGTGATATAGATTTACTAGTGTTAACCTGAAAGGATCTGCAGAGTAAATCTTATTTCCCCTCTCCCCCTTTCCTGCCTCCTTCTCTCATTCCCATCTGCCAACAACCAACCTATCTTTATCTCCTGTCCATCCTCTCTTTTCCAACTTTCTCTACCCTGGCACCCTCTACCTAGGAAAACTATAGTCCTTGCATGGAGCTTGGCTGGGCCAGGCACTGCTATCTGCCTCACTCACATGGTGCTTGGCTGTGCTGGACAGTGCTGTCTGCCTGGCCTCACCTCGCACAGGCCATCTTCTTCACCTTACCTCACCTTGTGCAGAGCTCAGCCAGACGCCTCTGTCTGCCTTGCATCATGCAGGGCTCAGCCAGGTGGGCATGGTCTGCCTTGCCTCATGTGGGACTTGACCAGGCTGGGCACTACTGTCTGCCTCACCTAGTGCAGAGTTTGGCCCAGGTGCCACCATCTGTATTGCCTTGCACAGGGCTTGACTGGGCTGGGTGCCAGAGTCTGGGTTGCATGAGGGTTGGTGGTGTACCAACATCTGCCTTGCCTCAAGCAGTCTGAGTCGGGTGTCGCCACCTCCTCCGCTGCCTTGCTTCTTGGGGCCTGGGGACCCGGGCTCTGTCTCCCTACCTTGCCTCAGGCTGGCTGAGAGCCATCTCTGCCACCTTGTATGGGGCTTGGGTGGGTCAGGTTCAGCCCTTCCGTCAGAGAGCTGGCCAGCCCGGGTATGGGTGGGAGGCCATTGGCCCACCAGGAGCCATCCAGGTGCTCTCAATGGCAATTCCCCACTGCCTGTAAGGTATATTAGGCTGAGCATGTGGAGCTGGTTCAGGATCAGCCAGTGAGTTTCCACAGCATAATGGGAATTCAAGGTCCTAGTCTGAAGCTCTAACCGCTACACCACAGTGATGTTTGTGCCGGGGCTGCTGCTGAACAGTAGCAAGCAGTCAGGCCTAGGTAAGTCATGAAAGTTGGGTGGTAGCAAGTTGTCTGGTGGTTCCTGCCAGGCTTTGCCCCAATAAGTCCTCCCTCAAAGCCCAAAATATCTCTGAAAAAGGCACCCTCCCCCTGCCTTTTACTGAGAGAATCCAAGCCTCTTGTGGTTGCCTAGCAATATCCACTGAGGGAAGCTAAATAAAGCTACAAGTGTTCTGTATAGATTCTGCCCCCCCAGGCCAGTCCAGGGATGAGGGGGAAAACTCTACACTGGCTCAATACATTACACAATAACCCAGAAAGGTAGGCTCTCTGGATTTCAGAACACTATAGCCACCAGGATCTCTACTTAATCCCTCACCAGCCTGAGGTTAGAGATCCCAGAATCTCAGTTGGCATGTGGGTTTTACACATTAGCAACTCTACTCAGAGGTGCAAACTTTTACCTAGGTAGTGTATATGGTCAGCGGGTTAGGCTACAAGATCTAGGCTTGGGATTCAGTTACATATCAAACCAGACAAGCTAGAAAACCAGAATAAGTTTATTCAGTATAGAACTTAGCACAGACTAGAAGGATTTAAAAATAACAAAGGCTAGGCAATGTTTTGCCTTAACTACACATTAAAGGTAAAGGTAAAGGTTCCCTTGCTTGAAAGCCAGTCGAGTCCGACTCTAGGGTTGCGGTGCTCATCTCCGTTTCAAAGCCGAAGAGCCAGCGCTGTCTGAAGACGTTTCCGTGGTCATGTGGCCGGCATGACTAAACACCAAGGCGCACGGAACGCTGTTACCTTCCCACCGAAGTGGTACCTATTTATCTACTTGCAATTTCTTGCTTTCGAACTGCTAGGTTTGGCAGGACACATTAGAGATGCATATTTACCAAGTCAGGAACAGTTATCAGTCCAGAATAGTCCATTTGTAATAATCCAGTAGCCCCAAGAGGTTTGGAGCAAGAAGTCCATCTTTGCAAGCATGCAGCCATGTGCTCAGCTCCAAAGCAGTTCTTTGTCTCTGCCAGAGACCACATGGCAGGACAGCATTTCAGGTGGACAGCACACAGAGTAGCAGAGATAACAGGAACAGAAGAGAGAGAGAGTTCCTCTCATTGGGAATGAACAGATATAGGGCAATCCCAGTCCCCCAATTAGCCCTGGCCAGGGGCCAATTGGAGTAGACATGGGAGTGTCCAATTGTTGGGTTGCCATGGGGACAACATCTGAATGGTCAGTACTCTTGAAGGCCACACCTGCAGTCATGTGGTCCCCAAATTCCAACCACCCCATAGCGGTACGTGTGTCTTTGCCTGTTTGCTAGGGCCATCTGGTCTTCTGCCAGCATGGAAGTGTGAAGAATGGAGGGTTATATGGCAGGGCTATCGAGGCCATATGGCTTCAATAGGAAATCAACCCAGCAGGGTATCAGCAAGGGACATTCCAGGGGAAGACATGAAACCTTTAGAAATCAATATTTCTATACATGTTCCTTTTATCATTTTGGTGTATTTTTTAAAAAAAAACATGCCATTTTTTTAGGTTTCAGATTTTTCTGGAAACCTAGGGTGTTTTTCAGGTTTGTAGAAAGATTTGTCTTGCCCGTTCAGAGGTCCATTCTCCTGTTTTAAGTACCCTCAGATTTGGCCAACTTGTAGGGTTGCCAGGTCCTTACCTTACACCAGCAGTGGGTGGAAGGGAGCTCTCCAGGAGTGGGGGGTGGGGTAATGCCAGCATGCGTGATGTCCCCGATGTGAAGATGTCACACAGAACTGACATAATCACTCCAGGAACATTGTGCAGTGACGCTGTGGTATTTTGGGCAAAACTTTATGGTTATCATAGAGTTTTGCCCAAAATACCAGAGCATCACTACACGATGTCCCCAGCGTGATGACATCTTTTCCGAGCGATGTCATCACATTGGGGATGTCACGCTGGGTCGTGGTTGTTGGGAGTGGAGCTTCCCCCAGCTGGCCAGCGATGGGCAGGAGTCCACCAAATCGTAAGATTCCCCCACTCCCACCCAGGGGCTGGCAACCCTACCAACTTGGCTATTAGAATATACAAGTGCAGAAGTAGCCCTCCCATCCCCCCACCTTTGCTTATTCCCCTCTCTCACCACCCCTTTTCTGTCTTACTCTTCTTCTCTTCCCCCACTCCTTCTCTTACTTTGTCTCCCTCTGTTTTTCTCTTTCTCCATCCCCCCACATCTATTGTCTCTTTCTCTCTCTCTCTTCCTCCCCATCCCATCACTATTTCTTGCTTTCTCTCTCCCCTACCCCAACTCATTTCTCTCCTTGGATCCTGGCTGCTGGTGAATTGTCCCTGGCCCATGGGACCTGTCTGCAGCTGCATGGGGGGGTGTCTTTCATGGCCTGTTTTCCCCAGCCTGCCCTCCCACCAGCCCTGCCCAGCTTCCTAGCCAGGGCACCTCCAGTCTGTCCACCCAGCCTTGTCTGCCCAGCCCCCTCACTAGCTTGTTGCACCCCTATGGTGGAAGGAGGACACTGGCACCAACCATTGAGGGTTGCCCAGCTTTTGCAATACCTGCAGAAGGCCGCCTGATGGAGATGCCCTGTGCCAAGCCTATGGGAGACCAGTCACATCGGATTCCAAGGTATCCAAGGACTGGGGAATATCAGCAAAGACAACCAGCTCCAACTTTTAGGCAACGCCATCCAAATCAAGTAAGAGATCGTATTCAGGAACATAGAGGGTCTACCAGCTATACATCAGCGCCACCAGTCTGTTACTTCTGTAAGCAACGAGGCCACATTCGAAATCAATGCCCGAGACTAGTGGAGAAAAATGTATCACAGCAACCAAATGTTCAACTAATTACAACTCAAGCAGTAACGTCGTCAGCAAGTCAAGATCAACAACAAATATAGCTTCAAGATACAGCATCAGCTGCTCCAGCCAAAGAAGTACATCAGACTCTGATGGTATGTATGCAAAACTCTGGGCGGGGTAAAAATTGGCCTGCTAGAGAAGTACAATTTAATAACCAACAACAGAGTCAGGGCCTAAGAAATGGAGCCAGAATAAATCGCATAAATCTGACTTCTGTCCCTAAAAGGTCCATTTCATGCTACATTAGTCAAGAACAAGCGGAGTGGTGTTCTCAAAAAAGGACAGTTTATGTGAGAATACAAGATAGGGCCCTCCTCAAAGCTACATGGGATAGTGGGGCGGACATGTCATCCATTTGTGAAACTACCTTCCAGGAATTAGGGTTACAACCAGATGGGAAAGTAGATATTCGTACGTATGATGCCCAGCCCAAAGAGCAACCTGTTACCTATGCTAAGGTTACTATAGAGAATTGGACCGACACCATCCCATTATTGGTACATCAGGGAGATGATCCCGCCTTTTTACTTGGGATGGATGTTTATTTTAAAATGCTAAAAGCAAAAGGTTGCATTAACCAGTTTCCAGTACTGACCAGGAGTACAGCAAGAGCTAGAAAGATGCTGCCAATAGGACAGCAGAAAGAAAGCCCCCCACTGGGAGTCCAACAGCAGGAAGAGGAAGAGGAAGAGCAAGGAACAGGGGGAGGAGTCTTACAGCCTCTAGCTCATGATGTTCAATTTCCTCCTATAACTGGAAGTGGGACGCTATCCATGAAAACTGATTCTAAAGTCTTTAAGGAATTGTTAGAGACATCGCCAGATTTACAGTCATGTAGAGAGGCAGCTGGAAAAATGAGTCCCTCATTGGAGAAACCTGGAAACAGTAGGATTTATTGGCATAATGGTTTCCTTTATAGAGAATACCTACCAAAAGGAAAGACAGCCATGTCACAGTCAGTGAAGCAATTAGTGGTCCCTAAACTCTTCAGGGGAGAAGTTTTACGATCTGCCCATGACCTGCCATTGTCTGGGCATCTTGGGTTCAAAAGAACCCTTGCCAAGGTGACTGCGGCGTTTTATTGGCCTGGAATAAGTAAAGACATTAAAGATTATGTTAATTCCTGCGAAGTATGCCAGAAGGTAGGATACTCATCTGATCATGTAAAGGTGCCACTAGGAAGGATCCCAATCGTGCAAGTACCTTTTGCAGAAATACAGATGGACATTCAGGGACCCTTCCCCCCTACAAGGTCAGGAAAGAAATTCATTCTTGTTATCATAGACCGGGCAACTTGTTTTCCAGCAGCTATTCCACTAAGGACTGTTACTGCAACAAATGTCGCTAGAACATTGTTAGAGTTTTTTGCAAATTTTGGTTTTCCGAGAGTTATTGTCAGTGATAGATCATCTAAATAACCTTATGCAAAAACTCTACGATTTGGCAGGAGTGACTCAACAACTCAGTGTAGCCTATCACCCACAATCTCATGGGCAGATAGAAAAGTGGGGAGGAACTCTGACACGGATGCTAAAAGCCTTCTGCTTGGAACATCACGGAAATTGGGATGAGGCGGTTCCATTTGTGGTTAGTGCGTACAGAGATGCTGTGCATCCTTCGCTTGGCGGCTTCACGCCCAATGAACTTGTGTTTGGCAGGAAACTGCCAGGAATCATTGAGTTACTGAGGGCAAGCTGGGAAGGAGTCTGGGCTCCTGAAGTACCACAGTCGACATCAGAATATTTCACCAATCTACAGCAGACTTTACAAAGTATACAACAGACTGCTCAGCAAGCCCTCACAGAAACCAGGGAAAAACAAAAAACAAATTTTGACAAAACAACTAAATCTAGAACCCTGAAGACGGGAGAGTGGGCCCTATTGTTGAACCCTGGGAGTGTGGGAAAGTTAGATGTACATTGGACGGGACCTTTCGAAGTTATGCAGAGCCTTGGAGATGGAAACTATGAGATTAAAGATCCAGAGAGAGGCCTTCTAGTAGCCCACATTAACCGCTTAAAAAAATTTGTTGCCCGTCAAATGCAGCAAATGTCAATTGAGGCCTGGCCAGAAGAGGACTTTGATGTTCCTGATCTTCTTGCAGAAGCAGAAAGGCCAACTGGAATGTCTGAGATCCCCATCAATGAGGCCCTGTCATGCCAACAGCAAGAACAACTAAGGGAGCTGTTGAAAAAATTTGAAAGCACATTTACCAACTGTCCTGGAAGAACCTCCCTAGTTGTCCATGATATAGACACAGGAGACCATCCACCAGTTAAGTCCAATCCGTATCCTGTGAGGGGGCCTATGAGGGAAATAATCAAGACAGAAATAGAAAAAATGCTACAAATGGGAGTAATAGAGCCATGCACTTCTGAGTGGTCTAGCAATCTTGTCATTGTTACCAAGAAGAAGTTGAATGAAGATGACCCAACTCAATATCGCATGTGTGTTGATTATAGAAAACTCAACAAGATAAGTAAGATGGACCAGTACCCTTCACCATACATTGAGGAAGTGATAGAAAGACTGGCTAGTGCAACATACATCTCCACTTTTGACCTCACTTCAGGATACTGGCAAGTGCCACTTACAGAGAGAGCTAAAGAAAGAAGTTCCTTCTCTTGTTTTATGGGTCAGTATTGTTTTAATGTACTCCCATTTGGAGTGAAGTCAGCTAGCAAAGCTTTCCAAAGGCTGATGGATAAGATACTTCGAGGACTGGACTACGCAGTAGCATATCAGGACGATATTGCAGTCATCAGTTCAAACTGGCAGGAACATCTACAACATCTGAGAACTGTGCTTCAGAGAATTCAAGATGCCGGTTTGACCATAAAGCCATCAAAGTGTCAAGTTGCCAACTCTTCTGTTATATACCTGGGCCACCAAATAGGGGGTGGGAAAATTTCACCACATGCGGTAAAGATAGATGCAATCGTTAACTGGCCCACTCCCATGACAAAGAAGCAGATTTTGAGTTTCCTAGGGGCCTGTGGGTTTTATAGAAGATTCATCCCTAATTTTAGTGGACTAGCAGCGGTCTTAACTGACCTATGTAAGAAAAACGTTCCCGCAAAAGTACCATGGTCATCAGAATGTCAACGGGCTTTTGAACTTCTAAAAGAGAAACTTGTTCAAGCACCTATCCTTAGGCCACCTGACTATACTAAGCCTTTCTTGGTCAGGACCGATGCTAGCAGAACGGGCATAGGGGCCGTCCTGATGCAAAAAGAGTCCGATGGATGTTTCCATCCAGTGATCTATCTGAGTCGAAAGTTACTCCCTAGAGAGCAAAAGTATAGTGTCGTGGAGCAAGAAGCTCTGGGGGTAGTGTGGGGGCTAAACAAATTGAAGACATATCTCAGGGGAACACATTTTTGTCTAGAGACAGATCATAGCCCAATAACATTCATACACAGAATGAAGGATACCAACTCTAGAATCTTGAGGTGGGCACTATCTCTGCAAGATATGTCTTTCGAAGTTACCCATATTAGAGGGAGGGATAACACTCTAGCAGATTCCCTTTCACGGTGTCATGCTGATTTATAGTAAATGGCTGAGCATCTTTGCTGATTTTGAGGTTATGGGCTACAGTTGAATATGTATATGTAACTGCGGGTTTGTATGTATGTTGTTAGATGATTTTAATATATGCAGCAAAGGCATTGTTCTGATCGCAGAAAGGCGAATGACCTAAGTCACTCGCTTTCTGCGTGGGGGGGTGTATGGAAGTATTATTTGGTATTGTGGTGTGTCCCCCTTAAGGCTCTGAAGCGAAATACCATCCGGGCCTTGTAGGGAGGATATAAGAAAACTTGGCAGTTGTTCAAGCAAAAACTTGGCAATTGTTCAAGCAGCAGCTGTAGCTAATTGAGGCACCGTTACTGACCAAGCCGGCAGTGGAACAGAGACAACAGTTCAGGAGAGAAAAGCAAGTTTTCTTCCACCAAGGTGGCTCTTTGATAAAAGACTTTTCATTCTCCTTTCTCCTGCTTGTAGCCTTGCCAGCCTTCTGTTGAGAATAACTAACTTCCCAGCACTCTGCTCAGGACCGTCTCCATTCTAGCGGCTTGAGAACTACTCCTTCAGCCACTCAGCACATTGCCTCAGTGTTTTAAGTCTTTGTGAATATTATTATTTATCCTGGTGTTTTTATCTCTGGAGCTGTGTTTTTTTTATCTTTGCTCCTCTTAAATAAAGATATGTTGACTTTTGGAGAAAGCAAGTGTGTGGGACGGTGCAATCAGTGAGAGCTTCCTTTCATCCCGGGAGGAGAACCCAGGGACAGGAGACCTACTCGAGAGGAGAGGATCTCGCTACTTGTCTGGAGGTCTGAATTAGCTCACCCTCAAGGTGAAACGACAGGGGAGGCTGACCCCAGACTCATACAGCGGCCTCACAGGACCCTCTGGAGTGGGTAAGGATGCAGGAGAGGAGACTTCACCTCCAGACAGTCCTGTTGCCATCTGATTTCTCGCAGGAGCCTGTACCATTCTCTTGCAACCCAGCAATGGGACAAGGCTGCCCAGCACCCAGCACCCAGCAGCAGCAGCAGCAGCAGCAGCAGCAGCAGCAGCAAGAGGGTGTTTCAGAGGCTGGTGAGGAGAGAAACTGATGGTTAGGCTCGTGGTGGTGGTGCTGGTGGTGGCATTTCTCTCCACCACCACCCTGCCTGCTCTTTCACCCTCGGTGTTTCTGCCTCACCACCTCAGCCCAATAGCAGTTCTGTGAGGTGCTGAGAGTATTTTTGCAGGGGGATTGAAAGCCTCCTATCAATTTTTGGTAGGTCTTTTCCCCTTGCAAACCTAGTGGTTCCCCCAGGTTTGTAGAAAAACATCCTTTCTCTTCATCTGGCCTTGTTCTTTGGATTTAACTATCTGCAGATTGGGGTAAAGTTAGCTGTTAGAATATATGATAATATAATATTATGCTATTGTTTTATTCTGAGCCTCTTTCCTAGTCATTCCTAATTGCCTTACAAAAAAATAACAGTAGACTTAATGTCTTCAGTGAGATTTTCACTACGCCCGCAAGATCTTTTTCCTTTGTAGTTAACAACCAACCTAGAACAAATTTAATATGTGCAGTTGTGCATGCACACATGAACATGGACATACACACAAGAAAGAGAACAAGAGATTTGTTTTGGTCTTACTTATATTCCATCACATTTGTATCTGCACTGACCAGTCACCCTTTTGGTCCTCACAATTCGTTTTAGATTTTACTATCCTGACTGATTTGGTATTATCAGCAAACTTGCATACCTTATTGTTCAGCCCTGATTCAATACATTTATGAGCATTAAACAACATTAATGCTATTTGGTGTTGGTGGAGCTCTTTAACATTAACCTTAACACACACACCCCTTTTTGCATTCCATATGTGTTATCTATTGCAGAAACTGGGTTGATTTGTCTGTGACTTCCTGAATTCCTTATAGATCTCTTTTTAAAAGTAATCTTTATATTTGGCAGCATTTGAATCTTCTGGTAAGAAACCTGATTTTAGAGAAACAGTCACATGTTTTAGTTAAAGGAGAAACAATTTCATATATGAGCTTTAGGGACACCATCAAGACTCAGGACTTCTGGAAAACGTACAAATAAACTTATAAAAAAAGACTCAGGACTTATTTTTTTTAAAAAAGGTCAATTTGCTCTAAAAGTTCAAGTTTTTTTGTACACATCCTGAAAACTAAAGGCATTAAAATAACTGGAGAAAAGAGTTGTGCCGTTGCTTGTCACGATCAATCAAAAATAAAAATTGTTGTCATTGTGGTGCTATAAAAACTTGTTACAAAATTGTTATGGAAGTATCCAGTAGGTACAAAGGAAGCATCATTTTGGGTTTTGAAGAGGAGCAAAGAGATATGGGATTCAAGATTTCTAGTACCTTCACAGACATTTTGTCTGTGATAAAAAAGATGAGAGATTAAATTGAATACAAAAGATGAAACTGCAAATATTGTAGTGTATTTGAGCACCAGTTGATGTGACTATCCTTTTCATGAAAAAGCATGGATATAGGTGCAACAAGAAAAATCAGATGTGGTCTTTGATATATCTTTAAACATCACCCCTGTAGTTATACAACCAAAAACAATAAGAATTGTACCATTATTACCCTAATAAGGTAATGGAAAGCTGGGTAAAAGATATTGGGCATAACATAACGGTAGAAGGCTGGAAAAAAACCTGGAAAGCGTTAAACTACACAAGAAGTACGAATTATAAGGAAAATATATATAAAGTATACCACAGATGGTACTGGTCTCCAGAAAGGTTAGCTAAATGTAACCCGTCTCTCCCCAGAAACTGCTGGAAATGCAATAATAATGTCGGTACTTTCTTTCATATGTGGTGGCGATGTACAAAAGTACAGGACTATTGGAAGATGATACAAAGAATAATCTTGGGAATAACTAGTGTTAAAATTGATCTGACTCCGAAAATTGTACTATTGAATATGTTGCCGGTTAATTACAAGTTAAAAGATAAATATATGATCATATATATACTCACTTTTGCAAGAATGCTGTTAGCTAGGTTTTGGAATCAAGAGTATATCCCTAAACAAGAAGAATTAATACATAAAATACTTGATTTGGCAGAGATGGACAAATTAAGCCTTATCCTTCATATATGATTGGATTAATGCACGTGGATAGGGCTCCTTAATAAGAAAGACGTATGGATTGTGGATTGTTGTATTTTATGAAAATGAAAATAAAGTTATAAAAAAAAAAAGAATTGTACCATTAAACATACAGGATTGGATTAATGCACGTGGATAGGGCTCCATAGCAATAAGAAAGACGTATGGATTGTGGATTGTTGTATTTTATGAAAATGAAAATAAAGTTATAAAAAAAAAAAGAATTGTACCATTAAACATACAGACCAAAAGGGGGATTCCAAACTGGTACCTGAAAGTGAAATGAAACAAACAGTGAGGAACGCCTCAGTTTTATGAGCTTGTTAAACTCATGGTGAAGCCCTTCAAGCATAACTTTTTCTATATTTAATAAAATTTGACCTATCCGTCTGTACTACTGGAATCATCAGAGACATGGATGGAGTCTTTCTGAAGAGGATTTGATTTCTGCTTGTAGTGCCATATAATGAATCTCACATTTGGACTCACCAACAGGCTGGTGCATTTTGCCCAGACCTAATTTAGCAAATTCTTTGTCATCAAGGATAGATTTCATGGATCATAGTGGCAGAGAATATGATGAATTTTATTGTGTAGTGGGTTGCCGCATGGAGGAACGACATACTACGACGTGGTGCATAGCACACTTTATTAGTACAGACTGAACATGCAGACAAACGGCCGGCAGGCCAACTATATACACACCTGGGGACACACCCCTGGTCACCATTGGTGGGTTTGAATCTCCCGCCATGGTTCCCATTGGTTCCCCAGTGGAGGGACTAGGAGCCTAGTCCCTATTGTCCCTTAGAACTCAAGCTCAGGTAGAACGCTGGCCCCCGGTGGCGGCCAGCATACACAACAAATTTATATAGCTCTGTAGAGTTGGTGAAGATCTGAGGGCTTCCTCTGCCTCTTTAGGTTCCCTGTTTGGCTGCCAGAATATGCACTAATCCCAGAGATCCCTTCACTACTGTATACCTGACTTGATTTTCTTTGGCCCTCAGATGCAAACAAAAGGCTCTCTGACTCTTTTCTACCCAATGTGGATAGAAAAATAGGCTCTTCCCCCATACAGACTTCAGTTTAATGAACCAAAGGGCTGTGTAGGTGTGGGAAGAAGAAGAGATTGGATTTATACCCTGCCCTTCACTACCCAAAGGTGTCTCAGAGCGGCTTACAAACTCCTTTCCCTTCCCCTCCTCACAACAGACACCCTGTGAGGTAGGTGAGGCTGAGAGAGCTCTGACAGAAACTGCTCTTATTCAAGAACAGCTCTTATCAGAACTACGGCTTGCCCAAGGTCATCCAGCCAGGTGCAAGTGGAGGAGTGGGGAATCAAACCCGGTTCTCCCAGAGTAGAGTCCGCGCACTTAACCACTACACCAAACTGGGAGGTATGCTCTATCCTGGCTCTGCCTGTGGGTTTTACCCTTTGTAAGGTCCCCCCCCCCCCGGTGTGCTTTTCTCTCTACTAGGCCCACTTCCAGTACTGGAGCCTTGTTGGGAGACATCAACTGTACAACACCCTGCAGGAATAAAATATGCTGGTCCTCGCCCCTTTTTTCAAATCAAATCATGCCCCTTTGTAAAAACTAGTTGCCAACCCACACTATCCAAGCGTTCCATTTGTTACAATCGCCTGGGTCCTGCCCACCTAAAATTTCTGTAGATGAAAAGAATTTCATTCTGCAGCATGACTTCCCCTCCCTCTCCTACTGCAGCCCCAAATTTCCCTGAAATGTCGGTCCTGGGGGACAAGAAACCCGCAGGAATAGTTTGGATCAGGGGTCGTTTCGTAGAAAAAGAGCTAAGGGAACTCATTAGCATAACTCATTAGCATATGCCACACCCCCTGACATCACCGGAAGAGTGTCATAAGGCCACACACCCCGCCCCCAACTGTCCCGGCCGCCGCCGGCCTTGCAGCTCCATTGCCGAGCTCCATGAGGGGCCCGGCGGTGGACCTGCAAGGCCGGCAGGAGTGCAAGGAAGCCCCGCAAAGGCCCTCCCTGGTCCCAGGCAGGCAGGGGTGGGGAGAGGCAGGGAGGAAGCAACTTACCCTCCCTCTTCTCCTGCCTCCTCCTGGCTGAATGAGGGCCGGAAGCGGGGCAGCCGGAAGCAGGGGGCGGGGCTTCGTCATGTGCCCTGCCCCCCGTACCTCACCCGGGGGAACTGCGATCCCCCGCGATCCCCCCCGAAATGACCTCTGGTTTGGATGGAGTTGGAGAACTGTGGGAAGGGGAATTGGTGGAAATCCCCCATTTAGGTTAGGTACAGAACTTTTAGGCAAGATCCAAACCACTGTTTCAGTAATCTGTACAACGGTGCCAGCAACATCCCCACATTGCAGATGTTTTGTCTGAGGGTGGGGTGGGAGTGTCTCACTTAAAATTACTTAGTGAATTCATGGCAGGGATCAGATCTGAACCACAGACTTCTGGATTTACAGCACAGTCTCTCTTACGCACTTCAGTAGCTTTGGACGTGCAGTTTCTACAAGACACTAGAATAATTTCATATCCCTTATCAAACCAGTAGTAAATTCAGGGGGATGTAAAATACAATAGGAAGGTTCCATTGCTATATTTAAAAAAGGAATCACAGGCCAATAAGTATTCTAACTGTTGAGAGATACTTGTTTTTAATAGAACATCAGAAGCACTTACTTTGAAAGGCAATACTGCACAGGAGCAGTGACATATTTGACCTCATTAGCCAACTAAGATTTCCTCCCCATATTTTAGTATTTAAGGAGCAGTATGGAATGGCTGTCATATTTCCATGGAAGAGCTTTAGTCGACCCATTTATTTATCTGAGACCAGCTCACCTCCATTAAAATCCCACTGGCCAGAATTTACCAGCTTTGTCCCCGTATTTACAACAATACCTTTTGACTGAGATGTCTAAGACCTTTTAGCATAAGGTTTAAGTAGTGGACAGTCAGTGCTGACACTTCTTAGAAATCTTTTCACAGGGGCCATGTGGCAGAGTCCTAATCCGGGAAGAGCCACTGCCTCTCTGTGTGATCTGACAGAGTGACATATCACTTGACACCCAGTCACAGCAGTTGAAGCCCTGGGTTAGAAAGTCAGGCCTGAACAGAAAGCCAGATGATGCTATCTGTGCAGTCTTTTCCTTGTTAATAAAGGGCCAAATGTTCTTTCCTGTCCATTCTCTCTACAATTACAATATCTATTCTATTACCAGGTACAGGCAAGGATTTAGTAGCACCCTTTCAATATGTGGTTTCTCCTAGAAATTCCGGGGGGGAACCCTGGGCATTGAGTCTCTACTCTAAAACAAAAGTCAGCATCCATCTGTATTGGTACATGTTTAATGTATTTTCTACCGAACTGCGTTAACTTATCAACTTTGGATAACCTATATGTGGTTGGGGGGGGCGGGAAGACAGAACTATTAGAACATATACTCTGGGTCCCTTGTAGGCAGAGGTTTGGATTCGCCAGAGTATTTTGTGGGCAGAACAATTCCCCATAGAGTGTGACTTTCTCACCTCCCCCCTCTTACTGAAGCACAAAATGCCCCTTGAATGAAAAATTTGTGCTCTGCTGTCAAAAATCATTCCATCCATGGAAATGGCCCAGTGGATCCAAGCTTATAATCTTATTGTATATGAGGTGCATTTCTAGTCTTATTGTACAGATCTGTAAAAGGAATATAATTTTATCAAGATAAAGTGAAATAATTTTAAAGACACTTAACTATTTTGTATTTATGATGAAGTAATCTCCTGCCAACCTAGCAGTTCGAAAGCAAGAAATTGCAAGTAGATAAATAGGTACCACTTCAGTGGGAAGGTAACAGCGTTCCGTGCGCCTTGGTGTTTAGTCATGCTGGCCACATGACCACGGAAATGTCTTCAGACAGCGCTGGCTCTTCGGCTTTGAAATGGAGATGAGCACTGCAACCCTAGAGTCGGATTCGACTGGCTTTCGAGCAAGGGAACCTTTACCTTTACCTTTTAATCTGAAAAAATACATTTCTTTTCTAAGGCTGCAGGGGGCGCAATGCTTCCTCTGTAACCTCTTCAGCAATATGTTGCCTATGGAATTCTTTTAGTTGGCAGGTTATAATAAAGTTTAACATTACAGTCAAATTGCTATCATGTTAGAATAGGAAGGTGTCGTGCATTATCTATTCATGTTTCTCATGGCTTTTAAAAAAGAGTTCGGGTTACACATTTCTGTACAAATGAATTCAGTTGAGCAGAATGTGTCAAATATTCTTTTCCTCTGTGCTGAAATGATTTTTCTGTTGATGGAAAAAGTTTTGTTCAATGTGTAGCCTGATCTTCTCATATTTACTCAGAAATAAGTCCAGATGGGCTTGCAGAAAAGGAAAGGCGTACAGGGCTCAGCCTTAGAATATTTTTCCAAAATACATAGGTATGATAGCACCTTTGCCAGGTTGTTTCTTTCAAGCCACTCTGGAAAAATGCAAACTGTAAATCTGGGCTTTTGAACAATAGGGAATATATTTCCTGTGGTTGGTTTCCTAAAAAGTAATTTGAATGACATCAACGTCAGCCTGCCGACTTTGTCTCCAAATATAGTGTGTCTATAAAAAGTACTCCTGTTGGGAGTCTGTCTTTACTCATGCCAAATCATTTGACCTTAGTATTAGCAGATATTTATGTTCCAGCTAGTATATGTCTGTGCATAACCTATCAAAAAGGGATCCATATTGTGAGCTGCAAGTGAGCCCATATTTAAAGGCCAGGTGATAGAAATCTGAACCTTTTGTGCAAAATAGATGGAAACCCGTTTAAAAGAAACAAATGGGGCAGGTCTGTTGCCAAAGAAACTCCCCTCAGATTGTGTTGTTGGCTGTTCATTTTGAGTGGGAGAAAGAAACACAGTGTATTACAATCTGGGGCAGAAAGGTGTGGGGAAGTTAGTGTGTGCTTTTAGTCATAGCAGTATTCAGTATCTCACAAACAAGTCTGAACCACAAGATCTCAGCAACTAAATAACAACTTTATTCAACTATTTTACGCAGGGGTGGCGAACAAGTTCGACAAAAAGAGCCAAAATTTTAAACTGTGAGAGTCAGAGAGCCACACCACGCAGTGACCTGCCAAAACAGACAAACACTCACAACTGTACCCCACAGCTGGCAACTGTACCCCACATCCTGGATGCAGCCTATCCCTAGGGGGGGAAAAAACCATTTCATCCAGTTCAACAGCGCTTAATTTCAGAGAAACTACTGGGCAACAGCCCGGTCCTAAGGCTACACTCCTGGAAACACGCCGCCCCTGATGCAACAATTCAGAAAGTTCCTGCTGGGCTTTTTCTACAAAAAAAGCCCTGGACAGATTCATAGAGATTTATCAGTGACTACTAGCCATGGTGACTGAGGGGAACCTCCACATTCAGAAGCACCAATCCTCTGAATCCCAGAGCCAGGAGGCAACATCAGGGGAAGGCCTTGGCCTCTCTGCCCTGTTATTGGACCTCCAGGTGAACTGGTTGGCCACTGTGTGAGAAATTATGCTGGACTAGACAGACCCTCACTAGTCTGATCCAGCAGGGCTCTTCTGATGTCTGTATTGTCAGTGTTCCCTCTAAGCTGAGATAGTCTGAGTTAGGTCACAGTTTTTTAGCCTCTGGCTCACAGCTTTTTGTCTTAGCTCAGGCAGGAGGGCTCCAGAGCACACTAATTTATGCAGCAGCCAAATCACCTGCTCACAAAGGAGAATTTTTGCTCACAGGACTTCGCAGCTTAGAGGGAGCATTGCTTATCGTCAGTCCAGGGCTTGCAGGCTGTCAGCAGCTTCCTTAATTAAACAGAGTCTTCTTGCCTGCTTGTCTTTCTGGACCCCAGCTGAGTTCCCCCCTGCACTCAAGTTACAGGCCTGTCCCCCCATTCTTCTCACAGGCACATGTTTTGTTCTGGATGAAAGTCCATGGCTGCATAATGCAAAACTAGAGAAAGAGGGCGAGGCATTTTAAAATAAGGGAAGGCTGACAGGCAGGGCTGGTGCCAGGCTTG